>NW_008705603.1:36554-47275 GCF_000186865.1 Aureococcus anophagefferens
TCTCTCAGAGCGGTCTCGAGGCACGGATAGGTTGTTTGGAACGAGCGCGCGCGGCGGCACACTCAAGTCGAAGCGACGTTGAATCACGGCCCCGCGCGCCACTTCGTCGGTATACAAGGCGTCGAAGTAGTCGCCCGTCCGGAGATGCGCCGCGTCGTAGGCCGCGCCGAGCTTGTCCACGATCATCTTCGCCCGGGTGATCAGGCGGCTGTTGACGGTCAGCACGTTGGGGTTGAGCTCTCGGTCGTCCTTCATCTTCGAGAGGACCCACCGCTTCGGAGAACTCAGGCTCATGTGGTACATGGTCTTGTCAACGGGGACCTCGACGACCACGTTTTTCGGCGGATCGAGCAGGAAGTCTTCGCAGGTGGCCACGTCGCCGCATCGCGCCGCGTCGTCGCGGATCCGCGTGGGCCACCGCTTCCGGTGGTCCTCGAAGTAGCGCTGCGACACCCACGGCACGCGCAGCGAGTCGCAGGTGAAGACGCGGCAGGTCTTCGTCGGGAAGGGGTCGCCGGCGTCGTGGGGTGGGATCGTGTCCGGGACGACGAGGGTCCGGTTCAGCAGGATGGCCATGAGGCGCGCGTTCTCCAGCGCGATGCGCTGGTTGTTAAGGCCCTCGGTCTCGTTGTAGGTGAGGTACCGGTTGTTTCCGGGCCCGCGGCGCTCGTTGTGGCTGGTGTGGCTGCCGTGGATGACGTGCCACTTCGCGTGCGCGCACGCTGCGAGGGCGATTAAGAGCGGATGCCACCCCATAAAAAAAAACTACAGGAGCTGGTGGGGCACGGCCGGAAGTTAAATAAAAATATCTTGAAGCAATTAATTTGTTTGAGGAGTTAAATGACGATTTCGTAGCAAATCGTGAAAGATTTACCAAAACTCTCTCTCTCCAGCCAGCAAATCGAGCGGATTTGCCGCCCGGGCACGAAAGACAAATTGTCTTACGCGCGTTGGTCGCCCGCGCACCACGCCCGTGTCAGCCCGGAGGCTCGTAGGGGCGCATCTGCTGACCCCAGACGACATCGCTTGCCCGAAGGGCCTCCTGGGACCAGCCGAGAGTGGGATGACGCCTCGTGAGGCCCGCCGCGCCGGCGTCGACTCGACCCCTCGGCTTGCCCCGGCGTAAGCATACGTGTCTGGAGTCTGAGACGGACCCCCCGGCCGGCGCAAAATTATATCAAGACGGACTCCGCTCGGCTGGGACCGCCCCCCGTAAGAATATCAAGACGACCTCACCAGCGCAAAATTATATCACCGGCAGCCAATTTGCTCAGGCTGCGAGGGCTCGCCATTCGGGTCCCAGACACTTTGGCGACACGCTTTTACAGGAACCGGCCAACCAAATTTGATTCTAACCAATTTTGATCCACCTGTGGCTAGGATCGCACTAGACTCGGCCGGTTGGATCAAATTTGGTTGGACGGTTCCTGAATAGCGCAGGCGGTTGTTCTCGTAGTTTGTATTGCCGGTGCAAGCATAGAGACATGTTTTTTGTCAAGCGTAGCACTCTCTGCGTGTTCCTCGCGGTGTCTTACATCCTACTTACAGAAGCGCTGCACACAAGTTATGTGTTTATTGCGAAAGACGGTATTCCATTGGCATCGATATGGGAATCATATTTTTCTGAATGCGCGCCGGGCAGTTACTCAGTAACCGTTTACTCAGGAATGCATAGAACACAATTTGGCAGCAGTTTTTTTGACGGCACTTCCATTCCTGGCCCAGTCGAAAACCCTGCACGCACACAATGGTCGCTGTACACCGCCATGGTAGTTTTGATGCAACACGCGCTGTTAAAAAATAACGATACCGACTTTGTGCAGTTTTTGTCCGACAGCTGTATTCCAACCCAACCATGCAGCAATTTCCATAATTTCTTGACTTCTAAAAACGCACGTCACGTCAGCTACGTTCAGTCTTTTCTTGCAAAATCTAACGATTTACGAACTCCGTATGCGTTTGAAAAACAGCCTTTTTTACGAGGGTCACAATGGGTTACCCTTTCTGCTTTGCACGCACGGTACCTTGCGGTGCAAAACCAGACATCATTGGAATCAAAGTACAACGAATGTCCTCGCCGTAAGAAATCTACTCTTGGATGTACACCTGATGAAACTGTTGTCCAAAATGAGCTTATTGGAGAGTTCGGCAGTGAACACATTACAAGTGCAAGCCTGACGTACTCTGATTTTTCTAATCACAATAGAACGGGACACCCGAGGGCATTCACCGAAACAAATGATGCTATAGCAGGTATAAATTTGGCACAAAACCATCACAAATTTTTCGCTCGGAAGTTTACAGAATTATCGAAGACAACATTATGGTCTTTAAAAAGAGAAATATCGGTCTTTAAAAAGCCGTCATTATTTGGGTTCACTGTGCTGCGCGCTGATAATGTGTCATTCTGCTCTTTTCCAAAAGGCGGTTCCTCAATGATACGAACTGTCGTGGCGCGTCAAGCTGGTGTATTAGGCATTCCTTTGCCAAGCACCAATCAAGCCCGTCCTGAAGTGGCTGACACACCCTGTAATTATGGGTGGGGCACTGAGAGAGACTTGCAGTTACAGTTGAGTGGTGTCACACGTCAATATGATGCGTCAGTCCACAATGTTTTGACCATACGCGATCCGTGGAAACGCGCAGTAAGTGCATGGGCTGATCAGATGCATCGAGGGCACTTTCGTAAAGAAAATTACACTGTTACGAGTGTTAACTCATTTTTGCATTACCTACACAACATAAACCGCAGTCGTTTCCGATTTCACACGGATACGGCCACCAAGCATACATGTGTGTCTCAGCCGGGCGCTCGCTGGGACAGCATCATTGACATAGATTCTCAAACGAGTTTTGAGACCACGGCAAGAAAATCGCCAACTCTGACAAAAATGCTCAATGAAGGATGGGGAAAATGCACTGGTGGTTCCCCAGAGATATATTCACGCGGAACTATTGCGCCGCATAAGACCAGTTCTACGCTGAAAGATACACTTTGTACGCATCATACGCTTGCCGCCGTGTGCCAAGGCTTTAAAGATGATTACAACTTGTACGCGCGACTAGGCCACAACTACGCGTGTGCTTGTGGAGATATACAACTATGAAACAACGTATATATAGCTCCAGTGGTCAGGTTATCACATTAGTTTTATTTTTCTCATTTTGTCATCGATTATAAAGTAGCGGTTTAGCGCCTGTGCCATCAAGCTTAGGTGAATATCCTGCCCACCACCTTTCAAGTGCTTCGGGTGTAATTTCTTCCCATGAATCGGCAAGGACTATTGGAAATCCGTACGCTCGCAGATCCTCAAGCATGAATAGCGTTTTGTGATCGGCAGCGTTAGCATTGCCCCGCTTTCAGAAACTTGGGCGACTGTATTGAATTGCCCCGTTGGCACGATGAGAAATTGCCGAAAAATTTGGTGCGCGGCGACCGGCGCTTCAGCTTGCTGCTCCTCGACGAGGCCTCTGTGGTGGCTCACGGCCTCGTGACGCTCACGTAGGGGGTGTTCGATGGCCAGGCGGCACACGGTGCAGTGGTAATGATTAGCGGGAAATGCGGCCGTCGCTCGTCCGCTCTACTTAGGAGCCGTCCATGCCCGTCCGACCATTCAATCACTAGTCCAACAATAATTATTGAAGGATTTTATGCCAGTGGTGACTGTGCTCAGGAAGTGGTGCTGTCAAGCTTGCTCTGCAACAAAAATCTGGAGCAGCACCTTCGCCCTGACCTTGGCCCACTGAAGGTTTGAGAGAGTGGGAGCCCCTATGGAGAGCGTCATGGGAGACGCGCCGCACCGGCAAGGGCGCCCCTTCAAGGTCGCCCAGCACGAGATCATCGTCGACGACGTGCGCTACGTGTACACGTGCAACAAGCCCGTGTCGAGGAACCAGTGGCAGGTCAAATTCCGCGGTGGCAAATGGCTTGACTGCTACATCAAGAATGGCCAGACCGACGGATGTCAGCTGCATAAGCCCGAGCAGGAGCAGAAGAGCGCTATGCTACTTCTGCCTCTGCTGGCTGTACCCTCCCTCAGTTCGCTGTCTGTGATAACCCTATAACCCGAGATGCACCCTAGCCGATGTCTGTGAGACTTGAAACTGGACTAGAGTGTATCAAGGGAAGGAAGGTGGATACTAGCAGGAGAAGCAGTAGGAGCCTAGTGGGTAAGGTGCACTACAGTTCACTGAGATGAGGCTATCTCTCTATCGATGTCGCTGAGCTCTTCGCCACCACGCTGTCCATCAAGAGCGGCGGATTCGCAAAGTTCAGGTGTTCCGCGAAGGCGCCGCGGCCGCTCGTGTGCCAGGGCAGGCCGATGGTCGCTAGCGCCTCGCGCCTCTTGAGGCACTAGATGACGTGCCGCGCGCCGGGGACCCAGGGCCACAGTGCGGAGAGCGCGCTGATCAAATTCTTCGCGTAGCGCCACATCAGCGGCTCGACGCCGCCGCGGGCGCCGCGGCGCAGCAGCAGGCCCTCGAACTTGTGCATGAGCCAGAGCACGGGGCAGGTCAGGCCTGCGCGGAAGGCCCGGGCCTCCTGCAGCGCGACGATCTGCAGGTCGCTCGGCGCCTCGCGCTCGAGTTTGGCGGTTTCAAACTTGACGCGGTCCCGGCAGCGGTCGACGCGCCCGAAGTTCCAGGCGCCGGAGAAGGGGATTAACCACAGGTTGTAGCTGATGACGTTGATGCGGCGCGGGAGCGGCGACGCCATGATGGCTTTCTGACGCTCTCTCTCAGAGAGTCTAGCGCCGCGGGTCCACGCCCAACTTCTCCGCCGCCTTGAGGAACGGCTTCCCGTGTTCGACGTCGCGGACATGGCGCGCATCGTCTTCTCGAAGGACGAGCGCGGCGTCGACGAGCGCGCGCGCCGAGAATCTCCTGGAGCCGCGCCGCATGCTCGTCCACGTCTCGGACGCCGAGCGCCTCGAGGATCGCCGTGGACCACGCGTTGGGCCGCGCGCCGATGACCGACGCTCCAGGTGAGGTCGTCGACGCCTAGCGCCTCGAGCGGGCCGCGCGGGAGCTCGTCGTCCAGGAGCGTGCCCTCGATCGAAGATTACCGCAGCGATTCCAACCTTGTCCGGTCTCGGCGCCGGCGCGGCTGCCTCTTGTCGTCGTCCCAAACTTGGACGCGCGTCCGTCGTCGTGCTGCGTCGCCGCAATGGAGCTCATTTCAGACGGCTGCGACATCGCAACTGCTGCCGCCAGGAAGTAAACAAATAAATAAATCGAACTAAATACACCCAGAATCTGCGTTCAAGAGACTCATAGTTTCCGTCCACGTGGCCTTTCGTATTAACATATCCCGCTGGCGCACCCATAGATTGTTGAGCTCGGCGGCCGATGTGGTCCGACAGCGTCTCTCGAGATGAGATTAAGCGGGAGTTAGTCGGTGATGAGGAAGCGGAAGAAGTCCAGAATCAGCTAGCCAGTGGAAACCAGGGTACTAATAGCCTACTAGTAGCTAGTTCCCTCTACAGATCGTGCATGCCTCGAGCACCTCGAGCAGAAGGTAAAAAGAAAATAACTATACGGATTTTGTGTGCTGCGCAATGCACCTCTTGATCTCGGGAATTCGAGCCGGCTGTTGTATAGCTCTCATTGGGCTCTTAAGCCAGCTAAGAGAGAAAGACAGGGAAATGAGGAAAAGGAAGGAGGGGCCCCATCCGATTTACAGCTCACAAAGTTCAAACAACAATGCATTCCGCTCTCGCATCTGCCAGAGATAGCGAAATGCCAGAGGAAAAGGAGAATGCCCCACAGTGACTCAGCGTGTTGTGAACGGAGCCATATCATCCAGAATGGGACCCAGCGGAGAACAGGCGCGTTCCGTGGTCACCAGGGGACTGGAGCGCCGTCGGTGCCGAAGAAGGTCCCGGAGTTTGTGAGGCTCAGGTCGTCGACGATGCGCGCGTAGAGGCCGCGCGCGCTGGCCTCGGCGGTGACGTCGCCCTTGTCGCCATTCATGGGCGTCGCGACGTAGCCGGGGACGAGGAGGGCGACGGCGACGCCGCGGGCCTTGAGGTCGACGGCCATGGACTTGCCCGCGGCGTTGAGCGCGGACTTGGACATGCGGTAGGCGTAGATCCCGCCCGTCGCGGTGTTGCTCGCGATGCTGCCGAGCTTGGACGAGATGTGAGCGGACCTTGCCCCCCGGCATTTTGAGGAGGTCACGGCTCAGGACCGCCTGGGTCACGCGGATTGGCCCGACGGCGTTGATTGCGAAGACCTGTTCCACGAGTTTGAGGTCTAGGCCGCCGAGCTGCATGGGCTCCGTCGCTCCCGGGAACGTCTCCATCGCCAGCTGCCACGTCGCGACCTACGAAACGCCGGTCGCCGCGCGGGCGCGCGCGGGGCGACGACCGCACAAGAGGCGGACGCCGCGCGCGCGCGCCCGCGGCGTTCACTAGGATGTCGAGGACGACGCCCTCGGCTTTGAGCGAGTCGAAGAAGGCGTCCACCTTGGCGTCGTCGAGGACGTCGAGGCCGAGGACGATGCGCGCGCGCGACTCGAGCCGCTCCTCAACGATGCGCTCGTGGACGTGCGCGGACCGCCCGCGGCAGGCGACGATCACGTCATGGCCCGCCGCGGCGAACTTGATCGCGAGCTCCGATCCGATGCCGCCGTTACCGCCCGTGATGAGCACCGTCAACGCCACGCACCGCTCGAGCCACGCGAGGACAAGGATCACGTTCATCTCTTCGCTCAGCTCGCAATCTTTATTCGCTAAGGGCAAGAGGGTGGCAGTGCAACTCGATTGGACGTGCCATCGTTTTTCAAATACATTGAACTAGCATCTCAAGATACTTTTGAACATCATTGTTGGACGAAGCGTTGGAAAGTTTATGTATCAGTCTCACTCTGATCTGGGTTATGCTCCCGCTTTCGCGCTGTGAGCCACCGCGCTACACCTGCTAGCTGTGCGCAGCTACACCGCTGCAGACCTGCGCGCAGAGCGCGCCGGCTGCAGCAGATCCACCGCTCGCGAGCGGCGGATAGCCCCTGGAACCAGAGCGCGCGCCGCCGCAGAGCCCGGCGCCGCGCCGCGCTCCGGTCCAGGCTCCACCAGCGCCCGCGCGGCTCGCGCGCGGCGCAGCGGCGAGGACACCGGCGCCTCGCCTTCCTACAATGCCGCCGCGGACCCGCGCGGGCGCCGCCGGCGGCGACGACGATCCGGAGCCGACGCTCTTGAGCATCGTCGAGCTGAACAAGCTCTTCAAGGAAGCTAGTAAACTATCCTAACTTTCTAAGCTAAATAAGACTGCTGGCTGTGGTGGTCCTCTGGGCGCGCGGGACCTGGGCTGCGGCCGGGCCCACTCTCGGCCGCTCAGATGCGTCCTGCGGATAGATCGATTGATGTTTGATGGATGCCAGTGTCTGAATGGGATACCAGAATGGGATACCACATTGTTGCTGAAAGCTTCTATTCTAGAGAGCGAGCCTGACGAGTAGAACAGTACGTTTCACCACCCCGAGTAATTCCTCGGTAGGGAACCACCGCTCAATCTTGGGCCGGTCGCGAAATTATACTGTGAATGAACGGCTTGAGCGGCCCAAGATTGAGCGGACCGTATAAAATAAACTGCGAGCCATCCAATCGTGAACGGTCGGCCCAAATTGTATCGGCGGCCCAAATTACAGCGGTGGTTCCCTATACGAGTCATAGCCAGCGCTCGTGGCAGCAACCTCTATATCACCTGCACATAAGGAGCGCGTGTCGAAAGGGCTGAGACAATAAATAATAAACAGCAGCTTATTCTCGCTCTCTCCTTCGGGTGCTACTTTCCTAGCTAATCAGAGATTACCTGTACCATGCGATGGATGCGCTGGTTCTTCTTGGTCTTAGGCTCGGCGCTGGTGACAGAGCTGGTTCCAAAGCTGAGCGAAGTCGCGCCATCGGTCCGCCTGGGCACGATGGAGGTTTCTGGTCGGACGCGCGGCGGCGCGACGGGGCGCCACGGATCCATGTTTCGAGTGCGCGTAGAACACGGTGTGGGCCGCGCACGCGGTCGCCGACTCGACGCCGGCGAGTCGCACGTCTCGGAGCGCGACCGCAAGCACGTAGCGGCGCTCGAAAAAACCTGGCTGCAGCTATGGAACGAGGAAACGAGGGCTGGTCGCGGCGCACTAAATGTTTCGTCGCTGTTCGTCCGTTTCGGTGAGGCGTATCGGGACCTGGGCCTGCGGGGCGTGACGCGCGTCGTGTATCGGCAGTACCCGGGGCAGCTAGATTGGGGCCTCGGGCCGCACCATCTCCTCGGCATCTGGGCGGTCCATCAGCTGAAAAACTGGGCCGTGAGTGATATCCTCGACGTCTTACCGCGATGATTCCTTTGGCTCCTCGATCCACGGAGCAGTGTGGACTTGGAGCCTGCGCCATCGCGCGCACGTGAGCGGGCGATCGTTCTGGCCGGTCCTTCTCCGGGATTTGGGGCTCGAGTCGAAAATGCGTTTTTCTCACCAACTCAAAGAGCTTTCTCTACAAGACGTGCCACGGAGCGGGACACGCGGCGTTCCTTCTCGCCGCGACCCGGACTCTCGGATGGCCAAAGTACAACCCAGAGATGTGGCTACCCCCGCGGCCCATCTTGCTGATCGATCCGGATGTGTTCCATCGGTTCGTCCTCGCGACTTGCGCGAGGGCCCCGACGGCGTCGCACGCGGACGCGTGCGCGTCGGGCGCCTACCATTCGTATTTCTCGTGGTCCGCGCCGCGGTTTGGCGGGGTTATTCCGTGGTACACGCCCTGCGCCGACGCGCCGTTTGGTTTCGCCAACGTGTGCTTCGTCATGCTCAGGCTCGTCTCGGACAATTTAAGGAACGTCCCCGCGACCGAGGACGCGAGGCGCTGCGACCACGGCGAGGACCAAGCGACCCAGCTTGCGTGTATCTACGGCCTCGCGCACCGGCCGACCAGAAACGCCTCGGAGCTGTGCGACCTCTCCCGTTTGAGCGGCGACCGCCTGCTCTCGTGCGTGAACGGATCCGTCGACGCGACTTTCGGAAGCATGTTCCCGCTAAACACGCGGGAGGCTTTTTGCGAACCGCTCGGTCAGTTGAAAGACGTCTGTGTGCGCCGAAGCCTCGTCTACTGCAATTCGTTCGGCGCCTGTCGCGCCTGACGACCCGAATCCTGGGCGCTGGCGTGGTGTTTGACTCTGGCGCAAGCACACACCAGCATTCGGGAAAGCATCTTTATACCCTTAAACAGTGATTAAACAGCCGGGGTTCCTAGGTATCGGCCTTGGATGTCGAGTCTCGACAAAAAGATCGACTGACTTCGGGCGACGAGCCGTGCCGCGCCGGCGCCCAGGGCTCGTTGCCCGCCCTTTTCGAGTCGGGCAACCCGCGCGCGCACGGCCTCGGCTCTCGGGGGGCGTGCGAGGCCCGGCCTCGCGATTCATCGTGAAGGCGTCGCCGACGAGGAACCGCCTTCGTCGCGCCGCCGAGCCCCGCGCGCCCCCGACGCTCTCCCGAGCCGCGCCCCGCTCCTCGCGCTCCGCGACCGAGACCATTACCCTCATGCCCCCCTCACAGGCATTCGCGCCATACCAGTTACGCAGCTCACGCGAAGATGAACCCGTACTTGCTCCTCGCGCTCGGCGTCGTCGCGACTTCGGGACCGTCCGCGGAGCTCTCCACGGCGTGGACCCCTGTGGGGCGCCGGCGACGGGACGCCCGCGTGGCCCAAAGGACCCCGGGGATTTCAGATTGGAGCAAGAAATTGCGGGAGAACTACGACGTCGTGTCGGCGAGCGACCACGAGTGGTGCACGCTCACGCGCTACAACTGGGCGTGCGTCGGCGACGCGTACGCGGCGGTGCTCAATCGCACGCGCCCCTACCGGCCCTGGCGCTTCCAGCTCGCCAACCTCCCGCTGGGCACGCGCGTCTTCGCGGACGGGAACTCGTACCTCGCGGAGCGGATGACGACGCTGCTCTGCGGCTGTCATTCCACCGACGTCTTCAAGTTCGACGTCACGGTAGTGTAAGCGAAATTGAGCCCCAGGAACTTCACATCGAGGTCGTTGTAGAGCCACTTCATCCGCAGCGCCGGGTGGAGGAGCGGCGCCATCGCCGCCGTCGCGTTGGCCCAGGCTCGGGCTGAAACTTCCTCGCGGAAGGCGTCGGGCGTCGCGGACCGCACTTTCGCTCGCGGGGTGCCGGGTCGGTTCGGGCCCGGGAGCCGGTGGTGCTGCTCGTCCTTCTTCATGGACGCGGCCGACGTCCGGTGGATGACGCCGAGCATGACGTCGGGCTCGAGGCTGACCCCCAGGAACGACGCGAGCCGGTAGTACTCGTCGACGGGGTTCGCGGCGAGATCCTCGTAGAACAAAATCAGGCTCGGGTGCGTCCGCCGGACCAACTCGTCGTGCCAGTAGTAGCGGAGCGACACGAGCGCGGCGCACTTCGGCACCGTTTCGATTATGTAGTCCTCGGAGGCTTTCCCTTGCGACGTCAGGTTGACACGTTCGTTGTAATGAGCCCAGCTGACGACAACGGCGCGCGGGTCCCGCAGGATGAGCACGTAGCGCGCGTTGACCGGGAGCGGCCCGAGGAACGCGGGCGGCACGCAGGCCTCGGACCCAATGGTGATGCCGTCATCGACGCAACGTTTCAAGAACGCATCGAAAGACCGTTCTATAGCGACATGAACCGCAATCGCCTTGCTCATGGCGCCCGGCAGCCTATGCTTCTCGTTAGAAACAAGTATT
>NW_008705603.1:47325-49170 GCF_000186865.1 Aureococcus anophagefferens
TTCCACGACGGTTCCTTCAGTTTTGTTCGTCTGAACGCGAGTGTCGTTGTTCGTTGCGGTGCCGAGGGCGAGCACGGCGATGGAGAGGACACGGAGTCTCATAATGTGTATATATATACCGGAGTACAAGACGAAGCGGCCTTAAAATGGCACCACAAAAGGAAAATTGACGCCCGCCACGGCGCGCGCCCAGACCGGTCACGACGGACGACCCGGGACGCGTACGTGACGCCGCAACTCGCCCCCTACTGAACGCCGGCGACCGGGACGAGTTTTACGCGTCCGACTCCTCCCAAAGTACGCAGTTACGCGCGTTCGGTCGGACGGGACGAGAGCCAAAGCAGGGAGCAAGCACGCCCGGATTCCTTGTCGAAGGCCGTTCAAATGCCAGCCCTTGCACCTCATTGGCCGACAGCGCCGTCTCTCTGTCTCCTCGCGAGCTCCGCGCGTCACAACGCTTCCAGTTTCGGCTTGAGCTCGCGGCCCGGCGCCGCCGCCGGCGCGCGGCGCCGCGGCGCCCGCCGTCGAGGCACATGCCGCCGAAGAAGAAGCCGAAGCAGTCCCTCTCCAGCGACTTCGAGTCGGCGGAGGCGGCCATCGCGGGGAAGGGCTGGGAGCGGTCGTTGGGCTGGAAGGTCGTCAAGGCGCGCCCGAGGGCCAGCGACGGTGGCGTGACGTACTACACGCTCAGTTACTGCTGCTACAAGTCGCGGCGGGACCGCATGGCGAAGAAGTCGCCCACGCGGGAGCTCATCACGACGTCCATGGTCCCCGGCTGCCCCGCGCGCTGGCGCACCCACAACGAGGCCAACCTCGCGATGGCCAAGTACGTCGCCGTCGTCGAGGAGGCGGGGCGGGCCGGGCGCAAGCGGAGCGCCGGCGGCGACGAGGGGGACGTCGAGGTCGGCGGCGGCGGCGACGACGACGTCCCGGACGCGCCCGCGCTCGCGGCGCCCGCGCCCGACGGCGACGGCGGCGGCGTCGAGGACGGCGACGACGACGACCCGGACGTGCCCGCGCTCGCGGCGCCCGCGCCCGAGGGCGACGACGGCGGCGACGACGACGACGAGGAGGAGGAGCTCGCGGAGGACGACTTCACGGGCTGCGGCGGCGACCTCGTGGACTGGACCCCGAAGGTCACGCTGCGCAGGCCGCGCGGCGCGGGCGCCGCGGCCGAGGCCCGGCGCAGGAAGCGCTCGAGCTTGGGCCACCGCACCATGGACGCGCTCGCGGCGCTCAGGCGCGGCGCCATGCGGCTCATCGGCGCGGTCGGCGGCGCCTCGCGCCGCCGTCGCCACCAGTCCGGGCACCGGGGCGACGACGGCCGGGAAGACAACCGGAGAAGAGACGAGGAGAACCGACGGGCGCGCGTCGAGGAGGTCATAGAGCGCAACGCGAGGCGGTACCAGCCCATGATCGACCGCCTCCGCGGCCACCTGACCGCCGAGACCACCTACCACCTCTCCCTCGCCTACGACCCGGAGGACCCGGACTCGCGCCTCAAGATGTCCGACTCGGAGCTCCGCCGGACGCGGACCAAGGCGGAGCGCGTCGAGCGCTACCTCCGCTACTTGAGGGACTTCAACACCGGCGAGCCAGGTTCCTTCACGGCCCTGGAGTGCGCGCAGAAGGCGGCCGACGAGGCCTACGGCAAGGTCAGCTCGCGGACGGTCATGGGCTACTTCCGGAACCAGTACCTGCCCTCCGAGGGCTACTTCCTCGCCGACGAGCGCGGCAGCTACCCCCGCGACTCGTGGACGAGCTGCTTCCTGAGCCAGGACGACCTCGTGCTGCGGCTGAACCTCCTCGTCCGCGCGAACCTGCGCACGATGTCCTTGGAGAAGC
>NW_008705603.1:69320-70345 GCF_000186865.1 Aureococcus anophagefferens
AAAAGCGGTACAATCGGCGCCGATCGACGACCCCTCTGGCGTCGATTGACGGCAAGGTGCTATAGAGAAATCCCACTGTAGGCGGAATAGGCGGAATTGATGGATGATCTCCCGGGCCACGGAGGAGGCAGAATTGGCGGAATAGGCGGAATAGGCGGAATTGGCAGAATTCGCCGCAGCGATGACGACAGCGAGTCTGGAGTCCACGTCGAGCGGGAAAGAGGTAGCGACTCAGCGGGAACAGCTGCTCGACGCGCAAGTTCAAAAACGACGTGGCGCGGGAGGTCGCGTTGCTCCGCGGCCTCGCGCAGACGACGCGCGCCTTCGTCGGCGACTCGCGTATGTCAGGCGAGGCCCGGACGTATCTTCACCTGCTCGCGTCGCGCTGCCCCGAACCGCTCGTCTTCGGCGCGGGTTCCGATGACCTCGCGGGTCCAACGCGATGGGCAGATTTCGTCGCGCTGTGCAAGCCGCTCAATTCGTCGGTCGCGTACGTGCGCGATAATTATATATCTGCTGCAGCTTGGTCGAACGTCGTCGCGCTCCTCGAACAGAAAGGCAAGAAGGACCAGTGGCTACAGCGCTCGACCCAAGTTATCCTCGGCACGTTCGTGTGGCATATCATCAACCGCGATGGCAACAGCACTGCCGATTTTGAGAGCGCCTCGGCGACGACTCGGCTCGGCCAAAGTGTGGCATCCGCGCGGAATGGGAGCCACGGCGCCGACGTCATCGTGCGGACGTCGCCGCCGGTCAATCCGGGACCCCATTCCAGCGTCGAGGGTTCTCTCAACGGGAATCTCGCCCTCGTTCACGACGTTCACGACTTGTGGATCGCGTCCGAGATGCTCCTCGCCGGCCATACGTGCGCGATGATTCTCCCGGCGGCGAAGATTGTCGGCGAGTACCAGGCGGCGCTCGAGACGGCCTTCCAGACGCCCGTCCCGATCGGCGGGCTTTACAAGGACACATGGCACCCGTGCGTCCCGCTGGTCACAGGACAGTGGGTTCATCTACTTCCGTTC
>NW_008705603.1:70490-83603 GCF_000186865.1 Aureococcus anophagefferens
AGGGGTCCCTTACAGATTTTCGCCCACCAGATACGACTGCGGCAGCTGTTGGGAATCAGGGCTGCCTGGCAGAGGATCTGCCTCACTAGGTCCAGGATGACTCTCCGTCTATTACAGTGCGGGACGCAACTATAGCAGGGTTAGAAAGTATCAAGGATGGAACCAATACATTTATGGAAACAACATGGCTGAATATGTATCATAATGGTGGAACCAATACTTAATATCGCATAAAGCGAGATGGAACCAATACACTCGAATATGCATGATGGAATCAACATCCTCATATGTATGCTGGAAACACTATGGGTGAATATGTATGATGGAACCAATATCGAGAGAGCGACGGAACCGTACCATGTCATGAACTTAGACCCTGGCATATTCACGATTAGCGATTGGTTCCATCATACCACTTCATACCATGCTTGTTTCCATCATACTATATATACACCCTTATTGGTTCCAACATAATAATTTCTCTAGTAAATAAATTTCCCTTTTATTAAACGCTCCCGCCGCTAGTAGCGAATAAAGATTGAAGGTGTCCACTTTGAGACGCGCACGTGGAGCCCTGAAATTCATAGACCCAACGAGCTTTAGCAGCAAAAAGAAAAATGAGTGAGATCATTCTCGGTCTCGGAACGCAGCGAACGGAGGACGGACTGAACAGCTGCGACGCATCAGAATACGGCAGCGACGCGTTGGACGCGGACACGGAGGTGGGGGAAGATGTGCTTCAGCAGGCCGCGGCGCCTGATCTGGAGCCTCGGGGCGACCCTGAGAACGACGACGTCGTGCCCGAGAGACGCGGGAAGCGGCGACGCGCGGAGGATGCGCAATATATCTTGCGCAGATCAACCCGCGCCAAGGCACCCGCTTCCATGAAAGAAGGCGCCATCAAACTCTTGGCATTTACCGCANAACAATGGACGACGGAACTCAAGGGAAAACGGTTCACACCCCCAGAGGGTACGCGCAGCAACATCGCGAAAGTGTGCCGTCAAAGGGCGTCGTCAGAATGGGTCGTGCACGCTGGGCGAGTCCAATGTCCGCTGTACACGGTCCTGGAGCTCGCCGAAGACGAGAGCTGGTACAAGGAGGCGTACGGCATCTTTAACAAAAGAAAGTTTGGCCTGGGGGCGGTGCCGGAGAATGGCGACCGCGTCACCAAGTTCTACCACAAGGGCAAAGCGCACGACGGCAGCGTCACCAAGATATATCGCGCGGACGTGAAGTATCGGCGGGGAGGGCAGACGCGGCGGATGAAGCTGTGGGAGATCAATTTTGACGACGGAGATTGGGCCGAGCTTTCTGAGATCGAGGCCGTCGCAGCGAGACAAGCATACTTGCGGCGGACCCGAATGCCGACTCTCTTCGGGAATTAGTTCCATTTCGATACTTAGTGTCACCCTTCGACACCTAGTGTCACCTGGCCTGCATCAAGTTTGGCATTGCCTCATAGGGGAACAATCTTGTAATAGCAAGAGAACAAGAAACAGCATGTTTGATTGGACGAGTGTGCCTCAAAGGGATCTGGGCTCTCAAAAACCACATTTACTCGAAAATATTCCATCTGTTTCCATTGCGGGTTGAAGTGCTGCGCAAATGTCAATAAGTATGAACACTTCACTGCAGTGCTATTCGGCTTGGATCGACATTCGCACGCGAGTTGGCACAGTCATACATTAAATTGAAATCCGTCCAAATATTACACCTTCCCGTGAATGAACATTATACAGCTGGATGTCAATTGACTTTCCCTGACATTTTGGCAGGACCAAATCTCGACTTGTCAAAGCACGACTCATAGTGAACTTTGTGAAGTCTTCAAATTTCGACTGAATTAGTATGGCGAAAGGGCCCTTTGTAGCTTCTAGCGTACGCGACTTTGGTGGCGGCGTCTCCCTGGGGATTCCGCGTGCGGCGGTCGCGGCGAACGGCGACGCTTCGGAGGCGTCCAAATGAACTCGTTTTTCATTGGTCGTATATCACCATTCAAAGAGATCTTGGGGAAGCCCTAAGAGGCCGACGGCGCGTCCGCTCGAAGGGCGTGGCGGCTTGCAAGCGAATGAGCGCCGGTCCACGCCCATGCTTCTTAAATGGATTTAGGGAGAATCGGTCTAGTTCGCCATGTCTTCCCACGCGCAGGAAACCGCCATCCGCTTGACAGCTCGCGGCGGCCGAAGCGCGATGCGTCGGCTCACCGAGCCGGCGCTCGATTCCGCCGCGAGAACGCTCGCCTCGCCGCGATGGCCTCGATCTCGGAAAGGCCGGCGCGATCTCCGTCGTCGAAAGCGACGTCCCACAGCTTCATGCGTCGCGCCTTCTCTCCCGGTCGGCGCTGCACGTCCCCGACCGTGACCTCGGCGACGGTGCCGTCGTACGCTTCTCCGTCGTAGAAGAACTTGGTGACGCGGTCGCCTTCGCCCGGCGCCTCCCCCGACCCGAATTTCTTCTTGTTGAAGACGCCGTACGCTTCTTTGTACCATTCCTCGTCTTCGGCGAGCTCCAGGACCGTGTACAGCGGACACGGGGCGTCCCCGGCGTCCACGACCCACTCCGACGACGTCCTTTGGTAGCGCACCTTCGCGATAGCCTTGCGCAGACCATCTTGATCCGTGAACCATTTTCCCGCGAGTTCCTTCGTCCATTGCTTCGTACCAAACGCCAAGAGCTTGTTCGCCGCTTCTTCCGCGATGCGAATCGATTTTCGCGGCATGGTTTGCTCGGCGCATCGGCGCTTTCTTCCCGTTTTTGCGTCGCTTCCTTTCGCGCGGCGCACACGTCCTCGCGTGAAGCCGTAGGCCATGCCCAACCCTCCGATGACAACGCCGAGGCCCGCGATACCTCGAGCGAGCTTACGTCCACTCATCTTCGCTCAATAGTAGCGTGTTCAGTGGCGCCGAAGCTAGAGGTTAGACTTCTACAAGACTTAGTAGTCATCTACAATAGAGAGGTTCAGTTTTGCTTTGGATGATCTTTGGAATAGACCACTGGCGTAAAAAATAGTACACCAGGGAGCAGCCCAGCCGCTCGTGAAGCATGAAGCATGAAGCCGCCGTCGTCGCTGCCCCCCCGGCCCGACCATGGCGGGCCCGCTGCTCGTCTGGGAGTCCGGCGCGACGTTGTCCGTGCACGGCTTGACGGCGGCGCATTCGGGCTCCCGTCCCATCCAGTGTCGGTTGGCGGCGGCGACTTCAGGTCGTACACGAGCACGCTGGTTCGGCGCCCCCTGGCATCTCTGGGTTCGGACCCGCGAGGCCGCCGACTTCCGCGTTCGAGGGGGGCGCATGACCGTGCCGCGCTCCATGGAGGCGCGCTGGCTCGAGACTCTCCGCGGCGCCCGAATCGCTCGCCGCCCCGCGGCGGGCTTTCAGGGCAACCGCGTGCACGGCCGAGACCCACGGCGTCAGCCTCTGCGGCGTGGGCTACGCCGAGCCCAAGCAGACCTTCCCCGGCGACATCATCTGCCGTACCTACGCCTTCGCCGAAGACCTGGCGCGCGCTGTCCAGTCCCGCGCGCCTCGCGCGGGCGTCGACTTAAAACACCGGCGCATGTGACATCTACGGGCGCACTCGTCGGTGGGGGAGAGCCAAGGGGGGCGCCGCCGCCCCCGGGCCGACGGCAGGTCTTTCAGACCTCGCCCTGGCCCCGCTAGACGTCCCCCTCCGCTCAGTCGAATCAACTGTGCTTAAACAGTTCATGAGTCAACCGATAGACCATTGATCGAATGGACTTTCTGAGTAGTCATGAACAGTGATTATGGTGGGCGCCAAAACACCCCCTGGCGACCCTCCCGCTGGACCCCAGCGCATCAGGGGTCCGTCCAACATGTCCTTTGGAGGACCAAAGCTGAAAAGCAGCCATCCATGCCGAAACTCGGCTGTGGACGGGCTGCCGAGCACGACGCGCGCCGCGGCTCAAACCTGGTCAACGACCCGAGAAACGCGCATTGGGGACACCCGCGACCGCTTCGAGACCCTCGCAGACACCCCTCGAGTGCCCCAGCCGCGTAGATCGTCCTCTGGGCCCGGCGCTGACCGCCACGACCACTCGGAGCGTTCGACGCGCGCCGCCGGGGCTGCCACGCGCGCGCGCGTAATCTCGGACATGAGCAATCCGCGGCACGCGGGGAATCTCATCGCGGCACTGTCCCTTCGCGATTCCCCGAGCGCCGCGGATCGATCGATGCCCCAGGACCGACATATCGCCCCTCGACGCGTCGAAATGGCCCGGATCCAGAGGCCCCGTTCGCCCCGAAATCGTGCTCGTCTCTCGAGATCGAGAGCGGCGCGTCGAAGATCGCCCGCCGGCGCGGCGCGGGCTCGAAGGCCGCCGGGGCGCCCGGCGGACCGAGCCGCCGAACGCGGCCGTCAAAGTCGGGCGCTGCCCATCGGATCGGCTTCCCAGTGCGCTGGAGCAGCTAGAGATCTTTACGCCAGTGGACATTGCCGACTGTTGAAGGTGCCGAGCACGGATCTCTACTCCGCAGGACGCCGGGCGCTCGGATGCGCCGAATGATGCTATGGTCGTCTTCGCAGCCCCTCAACTCCGCGAATACGCCGAGATGGGCAACGATCTCAGCAGCTGTATGGACCGAATGCGCACGGATGACGCGCCGGTGAAAACAAGACATCTAGGCGATTCGGTAGGGACTCAGACGGGCGGTTACAGGGAGCGAAATGGGGCGCGCTCGACTCCCCCGACCTCTTAAAGCTGTTTTCGAGCCCACGCAGCACCACGGATCGTTTGTCGTCACCGAGGGGTCGTCTGGTTCGAAGGGTTGGGCAGCGAGACTCGAAATCGTCGATTTCGTCTGGTCGCGGCTCGGGCGCCGCGGCAGCCCGACACCGCGAAGGTTTTTGGCAGCCCCAGCTCCAGGGACGCGAGGAGGTTACCCCACGCCATCCCCGTGTCGACTCGTTCCATCGCCTCCAGCTGCGTCACGCCCCGGGCCGCCAAGGCCTCCTCACGGGCTGCCCCGCCCCCGCCCCCCGCCCCCGCACGCAGCCTCCATGACGCGCCGCGCGCACCGAATGTCGATCCCACGGCGCGGGGGAGCTTCGCCGGCGGGGGGCGGTGGCGGCCCCTGCCACACGCTGGGTTCCCGAGCCCCGTCCGCGAGTTTCTAAAAATCTCCCTTCGATGTCCAAACACGCTTTGGCACGTCCAAAAACCATGGTCCAAACAAGCTTTGGACGACCGCCAAACACGATGATGACGTTCACTTTGGATGTTGAATGTCCAAAACAACATCCAAAACATCATCCAAAAAAACTGAACCTCTCTAATAGTAGAAGATTCTCCCTACTTCAGTTGAATACACCATATTGCTAACTAGCGCCCGAGCCTGCGGAAGAGCTATGGCCGGGCTCGTCGAGAAGCCGGACCTCCAGAGCGGCAAGGAATCTTGTGTGCTGCTCGTCGCCCTGGGGTCTTTAGGCGACGCCCTGCCCCTCGTCGCCCTCGCCGACGCGCTCTGCGGGCTGCTGGCGCGCGTGCGCGTCGTCGTGAGCGCCGAGACCTACGCGCGCTCGCACAGATCCTGGATGACGACACGAGCCTTGAGCGCGTGTCGGCGCTGTCGCCGGCGACGGGCGTCTCCGGGGGTGTCGCGGACGGCGGCGACGCCGCGGCGCGCGCGTGCGCCGCGAGTGCGGAGCTCGAGCTCATCTACGAGGCCGCGCTGCTACTCAAACGACCGGCTGATTTCCCCGACAGCTATCGCACGTGACGGGGCAGGTGGCGATGACCTCATCCACATCCACGACGCCGGCGAACTGGCCGTTTTTGGCGTCTTCGCAGGTGTCGTGCCCGCCCGTCGCCAAGATGAAGGCTATATCCGCGCATCCAAAGCCGAACCACGTGGCATCGGGATCGTCCACGCACGCAACGGTCGGCGCGGGGGGCACGTGCGGAGTCGGTACCAAAGTGGGCGCTCGGGTGGACGTCGGCGCCGCCGACGACGTCGGTTGGCTCGACGGGTTCATCAAGCACCCCTTTTCGCCGCGTCCGTCGCCGCCCGCCAATTCTTCGAGACAGCACGTGACGACCCCGGCTCCAACCAGGCCGTCGAAGGCCTCGGGGAGATCCGGCGTCTCCCCGTCGCAGCACTTGTTCGCGTAGAGGTGAACTTCTTCGAGCTCGGAGGCGTTTAGGAGACTCGGGGGGAGCTCGGAGACGGAATTGACCTCGAGCCAGAGGCCCTGGAGCGGGTTAGCCACGGGGGTGTTATCGTAGCGTCTTTTGCGCCCGACGCCCTCCGGGAGATCTAGAAGCTGATTGCCCGCGAGCTTGAGCTTCTCGATGGATCTCGCGTACGCGATGTCCTCGCTGATCGTACTAATCGAATTGTACTGCAAGTCCAACTTTCTGAGATGTTCTAGCTCACCGATGGCCTCGGAAACGGTCTCGATCCTGTTGTACGCGAGGTCCAGCTCCATCGTCGCGGAACTCGATTCGTTGACGCGAGGTCCGAAGGTGGTCGGCAGCGACGTTATTTTGTTGTTTCTCAGGAAAATGTTCGTAACAGCGCGCTGCGCTGGATTGAATGTGGCGTCTTCTTCGGTCGATGTAAAAAGGATGTTTCTCATCACTTTATTGCTCTCGTCGTAATCGAATTCGACTTCTCGCATGCGGAACCCAAAATATTCGCACGCCTTTTGACTGGTAAGCATCGGCGGGTATTCGGAAAGCTTGTTATTTTCAGACCCGAGTACGATGAGCGCCGCGCTAAAACTGGCGGGGAGCGTCTTGAGCTTGTTGTCGGAGACGTGGAGGTGGTAGAGTCTGTGCCATTTCGCGAGGCCCCACGTTTCCGGCAGCGCCTTGAGATAGTTCCCCCGAACACTGATGTACATGGGGCAATTCCAGTCCTCCGTACCAACCTGGTCCGACCGTAGCTCGGGCAGCACCTTGAGATTGTTGTAATCCAGGAACAACGTGATCGACGGGTATCGGGTCCATCCGAGCGCTCCGGCCGCGCTCGTGCCGGGACCGACATCCACGAGCTCGTTATATGCCAGATCAAGATCATCGAGGCTGATGAGATCTCCCATACAATCCGGCAACCCGTCGAGGAGGTTGCGCCGGAGCTTGAGCGTTTCCAGCTCCGCGAGCGCGCAGACGGCCGACGTCAACCTTCCGTCGATGAGATTGCGGGATAAATCCAGGGTTTTCAAAGATGTCAGCTTGTCGAGCCATTCTGGCTGGTCAGGAATCTGATTCATCGACAAGTCGAGGTCCAAGAGCTTTGTGAGTGGTCCCAAGTCGGGAACGGCGGTCAGGTCGTTCCCCGTCGCGTGGAGCTTCAAGAGGTCGGTCAATTTGAGCAGGCTATCCGGGAGCTCCTGCAAATGGTTCCCGCTCACGTCGAGGCTTTCCAAGTGCCTCAAATCCCCGAGGGAATCGGGCAGGACCGCCAGCTCGTTCTCCGGCGCTGCGAGCGATTCGAGCAGAACGAAGCGCTCGACCAAGTCGCCCACGTCCCGCACGCGCGAGCCCGTGAGATCCAGTTCGCGCGTGTTATAGAAGCGACTCGTGAGGTATTGGGGCACTTCATCCCAGTTGCGATGGCGGCTCTGGAGCGTGCTCTGGGCGCAGACGACCGTCCCCCAGAGCGTGTGAATCGCGTCGCTGTGCAGGCTCGCGCCGATACCCTGCTCTCTCCAAATCTGAGCCTCCCACAACGGGCAAATGCCACGAACACCGCTTTTGCACTCCTGACAATCCCCTCTTTCCATATTGGCGCCCTCGGCGCAACCGAATTCGCTCGTCGAACCTTCGTGCCCTTTGGGGAACGTCCAGTCGAAGGCAATCGTCTTGCAGATATCGCTGACGAGCTCGTATCCGTCATCTTCTTCGGAGGCCGATGCAACGAGCGCCGTCACCGCGATACCCGTGGCGAGGCTGAGGACCCATACGACGCCGAGGGCAAAAATGCTCCTGCGCGATGTGATGGATGTTTCCTGCTTGCCTCCGAAGTCGGTGGTCGAGCTGGCGACCTCGTTGCGTATGTCGGAGGTGCCACCGTTCGCGGCCTCGACCCGAGGGACGTCCGCGGTCTCGGCGTCGTTAATCTGCGAAGCCGCGTCCGTAGTGTCGATATCTAGCTCGGGGGTAGACGGCTTCGGGACGCTAGCATTCTCCACGTCACGCTCCAATACGCCGTCCTTGCTTGAGGACAGATTTGCCGCCTTGCTCGAGTCATCTTTGCTTGGGATCGCGACAAATAGTGGGCTATCCATGTCAGCCTTGCTCGAAGGCGCATCGAACAGCGGCCTGTCCGTGTCGGGTTCAGGTGCGTTCTCCTTGCTTTCTTTGTACGAAACCAGAGGGTTCGCCGCGTCAGGCTCCGGTTCGCCCCCCCAATTAGTCGCACCGCGCTCGGGAGCGACTGCTTCATCCTTGCTCGAGGACTCGAGACAGCCCGATTCCTCGTCGTTTGCGTCGGGAGACGAGGGAGCGCCGGCGGCGATTTTCGCGAGGTGATTCCGGCGGTACGCGACGCCCTCTTTTGCCCCGATCGGGAAATGGAGCAAGAAAGGGATGAACGGGAAGACGTCGAGAAAGATGTCGGCCACGGAGTTGGACACGAGGATCGGCGGCAGATGATCCCCGAGGACTCTCGCGTTCCTCGCGCTTTCCATGTGCGCCACGGAGAGGGCCCAGAACGCGTACGCGAGCTCGAGAACCGCGTCAAGGATCACCTGCCTGAGCGAAAATCCACGGAACACGAGCAGCGACGCGGTCAAGCAGCAGTTGATTATGAGAAGCCATACCTACGGCCAGTTTTCTTTCAAAACGCTCGTGTGGTCAGAAAACGCCGCGCCGCGCCAGGATCATGATTGCGAGCCCTTCATCCCCTCGCATCGCGGCGTTGGCTACGATGACATGGTACTCTTCCGAGTCTCGGCCGCGCATCCAGAGCTCGATGGGGTCCAGGCCGCTCCAGCGCACAACCTGGTACGTCTGTACGGCGATTTCGAGAATCTCGAAAACGATGATCAACGTGACAATCGAGCGCTTGCTTAGGAAGACCATGACGACGACAATTCCACTCGCAGCGATGCCGAGGATCCCCGAGGGGCCGGACCCCCGACCGGCGAAGGCCGACAAGCCGACTACCGCGACGAGCGTTCCAAACTCTACCGCATTTGGACCGATTACCTCCAGGCCCTTGACGAACACCGTGCGACACATGGCGTCGCATTGGAATTTCTTAATTTTGGCCCGCTCGAGGCCATAGAAACGCTTCCAACCCCGCGTCATCTGCCAAACGACGCCCAAGCTCCAGAAGCCCAGCGCAAAGTAGAGCGCGGCGGCGACCAGGACTGCCGCATGCTCGTGATCGTACGCGAGCCAACGGCCCTGATATCGGTAGTTATCCGAGTGCAAATAGTCGTAGTCGGAATTCGGCATGTTCTTGTCCGCCCCGAGCGGGAGGTATCCGGCCCACATGTCCGTGTACGCGTCCACTCCGGCCGATTTCCACGAGGACATGATCTTGTCCCGCCATCGAGACCTGAGTCGGATCTGACCGAGGAGGCGAGAAGTGACGCCGCAAAGCAAACCTGCGGTTCCTGCTCAAAAGGTAAAGCGCGATCGCATTCGCGGCGAGGCCGAACAGGATCGCGGCGACACCTAGGAAGACGAGAGGAAAGAGGACGCCCACGGGCCCGAGTGACTCGTAGAATTTCTCAATGTGTAACTCCTGCTTAACCTCGTCGACGTGCCCACCATCATGCGCATCAATAGCCCTCGACGGGATTTCTGCAGAGGGACCCTCACACTCGACTCGATACTTTCTGCTGCGCGTGCTCATCTCGTTCAATCGATGTCCCGGTTTGCCGCAAGCTCCGGCGAATCAGGACGTGCGGCGGTCTATTCGGGCATAGACTACAATAATAGCTTAGCTAAAGCTCCACGGCCGCCGGTGACGGCCAAGACGGCCTTTTGTGGGCACAGTCCCAGCCCCCCCAGGACACCTCCGGCCAGTGTAACCTGCAAGAATCCAAGTATCCTTGACGACGATGAGAACAAAAGAAAACCGTAGAGGCTAAGAAACCAAAATGCTACGTGTTGGGATTGGCTTCAAACTGGCCCAGAGTATCATTAGCGCAGCTGCGATGAACCGCTGGAGTGGATGCGGTTTAGTGCGACATTGGATGCACAACCGCTCTTCCTTCCCAGCGGGCTGGACCCACATATTTAAGCGTGCTATATCGCATTCGCAGTTCGGTCAAGATCTGATTGTCCTAAGCTTGACTCACGCATTGAATAAGGGTATTCAAGAGCCATTTTCATATATAGATCTTGCCGCAAATGATGCCCGAAGAGGATCAAACACATATCTACTTGATGCTTGTTTTGGTTGGACAGGAATCTGTGTAGAGCCGAACCAGATGTATGGTGCAGGTATCGTGGCGACACGCTCCTGTGCTCTCACCGAGAAATGTGTCTCGAACAACAGCCGCGAGGTTGAATTCATGAACAATTTTTATCTGGGACACATCGTTACTCGCAATTTACAAAATGTAATTATGCGCTGCACAACGTTGCAGAATGTTCTCGACCATCATTCAACACCGCCATTTTTTAAGGTAAGCAATCCCGCACCCAAAGCTCGTATCTCGTATCTATCATTGGACATCGAGGGGCACGAGCTGCAAGCTCTTCAGGGCGTCGACTGGAATAGGACAACCATTGATATAATTAGCATCGAGAATGCTGGGTTGGAGCATATACGATACCTTTCTAATTTTGGGCACGTGCCTACAATGTGCGCGGGTATCGATATGATATTTGTTCGGCATCAGCTACTCGATGCGACATTGTTGTGGTACGCTGAAAATCGGGCGCAACTTCATCCGCTCTGCGTTCAAGCAGACATCTCGAAATGTAAGCTCGGTAGTGGCAGTGCCAACTTCTTCGACTGCTCATTGAAAGTTGGATTCTGGAATTCTTGGCAATGACGTACGCTCCACCAAGTATACGGCGTGGGCCCGCCTCGCCAGTAAGCGTCCCACCGTCAACTTGGTTTCATCCACAAAAAGAGGAACAACGGTTGATCAAGGGAGTTGCTCTCGCGTGCACTAGCAGGACGCACGGTATTTCACGCGCCCTTCCCGGCAGCAAACAAATACCTGCAGAGACGTGGCAAGGCCGGCAAGCGGTTGAGATTCTACCGCATGGCAAACAAATTATCAAGGGGGACCCACCCGATATTGCGCTCCCGGTACCATCTTCGGTGACCTTGTATCTCAGAGACCGGGCTAACTCAAGCCGGAGAGCAGGCGTAGCTACATGATCTCCTCCGAGTGAGCGCGCCCGAGCTTCACAAACAGAAATCGCATGAACCGCAATGGCAAGTCTTGAAGGGACTTGAAGGGTGCCTCATACACGAATTCATTTAAAACCACACAGCCACCGCGGGCGCCTCACAAGGAGCTGCCGCCAAGATCCTTCAGCCGTCCCCGTCGCTACGTCGTCTAAGCGAGCGTTAAGCTCTTCCTCCGGAGGTCGCACGTACTCCGGAAATAATGACCTCTGCGATCCTGAAATGACAGGAGCGATCGCTGTGTCTCTCATGTTCACCATTCAAAATCTCAAGGCGACACACAATGGTCTGCTAAGGGCTATTTGAAATAATGCCACTTTGATCAGGGGAGGTGTCTTGTGAGGACTACCACCGAGAATGCCTAGTAGAAACTCAAGGATAGCACGGCACTCTGCGGAACCACCTGCTTTCGCCGTCACTATCGCTCGAATCATCTTCATATGCCACTTTCGCTTTTTCGGTTTCTCTTCGGGCTTTTCGCGTTTTATCACAATCTCGTCCTCAGATGACGAGGATCGTCTAAAACCCATCGTCGAACTCGAACCAGTCGTTGGAACTGTAATCAAGAATGTTGCTGTTCACGTCTTTGTGCTCGGTACCGTCGTAGCGATTGAGGTAGGTGCGTGTACGGGAAACATGTAGTACCGCCGTAAGGCAATTTTTCAAGCCCAACCACCACTCTCCTTTGGCACGGGAGAAGCCCACCTCACGCTGGCGGAGGTGGCTGCGCCGTCCAAGCGCGGTCCGTGGCCTCCATTCCTGGCATTTACAATCAATCGAGCTCTGCTTCCCCTTGGGGGGACTCACCTTGCCTATTTTACTTCGAGCTAGTTGGAGCTTCGAAAGGCCAAATGGACGGAAATAGACTTCTAAATGGAAGGACTGCACTGAGCGCGGAAGCTTCAGCGTGGTGTCATGGTGTCATGGCAATGAATGTCACTTATCTCCCCATATCATTAATAGGGCAATTGAAGACTTGCAATACACTACACTCCAACTCAGAAACTGGAGTCCCGGCGCCCTCGATTGGCGGGCGCTCCACACGACAGGGCATCCGCGCGTCGGCGTCCCGGACTTTCGCTTTTTCGGTTCAGGGAAAACAACTAGACGATTCTCACGCACCAACTGGTGCACCGCCCGACCGATGTTATCCATCTGCCGTCCCGGCGAAAACTTCCTCACGTCTAGGGGCAGGTCCCCACGAAATATCCGAGAGTCTCAAAGGCTAGCCTTTGCAGCACCCCTGGGAAGGTGCCGCGGGCAGGCGGGTTTTCCGTGAAGCCCACGGCCGCCGCCAGAAACGCCTCCAGCGGAAGGCTCCCACCGCGGCCTGTTCAATGAACGGGCGCCCATGCAGCTCCCGGACCGGCGGGACTGGGTTGGATATAAGCATGGCCGCCGTCGCTCGGACCTACACTATGCCCCCCTTCTCAGAAAAATCCCACCGGCGGGCTGCTATAGCAGCGCCGGCCAGATAAGAGCATAAGGAGCGAGTATCGACTGGGCTGCAATAATAGCAGCTCATTCTCTCTCTCCCCTTTGAGCGCTACTTTCCTGGCTAATCGAAGATTAGCTGTACCGCTATTATTTATCACGACTTGAAGTGACCGATGAGGTCCTGATGAGGATTCTTCTCTCACGCGTCGAGAAACCTTTCGAGATCTGCCGGGCAACATGCCGTAAACCAAGCGATTGATACGCGCGCGCGGCGCCGAAATCGTCACGCCCCGCGGAGCCGGGTTTTGACGCGATGGGGCTGAANCTGGTGGTT
>NW_008705603.1:83653-94883 GCF_000186865.1 Aureococcus anophagefferens
ACTTTCGTGTTCTCGGTCGCGCAGAGAACACGAAAGTACCCGAACCACCAATTCCGGTGCCCCACGAGCGGCGAAACCTTAACGGCCGGGCAGCCCCTCATCCACGGTATCGACCGACGTCCCGACGGCCCCAGACGCTGCCGCGGCTGGCGGGGATGAAGTCGGTCGGTCGGGTGATGGTATGGAACAGTCCCTCGCCTCTGTGGCGCTGCGGGCACCATGGATCACCACCGAGTCCTCGTTTGGGCGTGGCGCCATCCGAGCTCGACCGGGTGGAATCGACGATGTCGAGCTCCCCCGACGAACCCTTGGCACGAGACGATACCGGGGTCATGACAAACGACCCCCGCGGCTGCGACGGCTCGAAATCGAGCCGGAAGGGGTCGCGGGGCGCCATCGGGCCCCATTTAACCCACTCAATCTCTCCGTTCGAGTCGCCACGCAATCGTCCAGAGGTCGGGTCTTCGCATCCGATCGGAGTCCTCGTGCTCGCCATGGCCGCACAGTTCGGCTGGAAGTTCGTACAGTTTGACGTGCAGAAGGCATATTTGTTGACGACACCGCGGCACGGATACTACGTCAGGTACCCGGCCGGCTTAGACGGCGGGCGTCGCGCAGCAGCTCGCGTCGATCGAACTGCTCGATCCATACGCCCGCATGCGGCGGGGGAGCAGATGACCCAATTCCCCCAGCGTCATCCCCCTAGGGTACGAATCCTCGTATCCTCCTCCTCCTTAACCTAGCCTATAACGCCAGTGCTATGGTTCACCTCATCTGCTGCAACATCAAGGTGCAGTTCACTGAAGATGAAATTAGAAATCTATCTATCTCTCTAACAAATCAAACTAAATATAGCCAATATTTTCAAGGGTCCACATCGTGCATCGACGCGGGCAGCCTGAATGACGATGGGTGCGCCTCGTGCATGACGCTCTGCCAGCGACGCGCGACGCCGCATCGCCGGAGGAGGTGGCGCCGCTGGCCGACGACGAACCGCACACGTTCTCGCCCCTCGCGAACGAGGCCGTCGTCGGGACGCCCCTGGAGATCGCGGCGCCGCCGGGCGCGGCCGCGCCGCGAGACGACGGCGGCTACCGCGCGGATGTCGACGGCCTCCGCGCCGCGGCCGTCGCGGCGGTCGTCGCCTTCCACGTCGTACCCGGCCGGCTTCGCGGGCGTCGACGTGTTCTTCGTCATCTCCGGCTTCGTCGTCGCCGCGTCCGTCGACCGGAAGCTGTGGAAGGACCGTGGTGTTCGAGCGTTCCTCGGCGATTTCTACGCGCGGCGCGTGGGCCGCCTCGCGCCGGCGCTGGCTGTTGCGACGGCCGCCGGCGCGGTCGCGCTCGCCGCCGTTGGGAAGGGCGAGCCGCGGCTCGGCGAGTATTTCAACACGGGTCTCCTGGGCCTGGTGGGAGGCGCGAACGTCTTTTTGCTCTCAGTAGCGGAGCGCGACGAGAGACGCGAGGTCGAGGCGAGGGGCGGCGTCACCGACGACGCCGGCGGCTACTTCACGGACTACGGCGACGCGGACTGCACGCCGGCACCGCCTCGACCGCAACCCCTTCATGCACACGTGGTCCCTCGGCGTCGAGGAGCAGTTTTACGTGATCTTCCCGCTAATCGCCTTCGCGTCGCGCGGGCGGTTCTGGCCGCTCCTCGTTGTCGTCGTCGCGTCTGCGGCCTACGCGGCGACAGCAGAGGCGTCGATGGCCTTCTACCTCATGCCGGTGCGCTTCTGGGAGCTCGGCGCGGGCGTGCTCGCGTGGCACGCGCTCGATTCGCCGCGCTATCGCCGCGACGTGCTCCTGGCGCGCCTCGACCGCGCGGGCGCGCTCGTCGACGCGGCCGCGGGCCTGCTGCTCGTCCTAGCCGGCGTGTTTTCGCGACCGGGGCGCGGCTGGCCCTTCCCGGACGCCTGCCTCGCCGTCGCCGCGACGTTCGTCGCCGCGGGCGCCGCGGGGAAGGCGCGCGGGCGCTGCGGTTCGAGCCTCGCGCGGTGCGCGCGGCTGGGCGAGCTCAGCTACGGCATCTACCTCTGGCACTGGCCCATCCTCACAATTTGTTGCTACGCGGACGCGCCAAAGGCCGCGGCCGCGTGCGCGTGCGCCTTCGGCGCGCTCGCGGCGGCGGCGGCGTCCTACGCGACGCTCGAACGGGCCGTCTCCGGGCTCAGAAACCTGAGGACGAGGTGGCTCGCCGGCGCCGCGTGCGTGGCCCTCGCCGCCGCCGGCGCCGCAACAGCCGCCGCCGCGACGGGCGCCCACGGCCGAAGCTCCGGCGGCGGCGACGCGTATCCCTACTACGTACGCCTTCGCGTACAACGGGACCTGCGCCTGCGCCGCGGACTACTGCGCGCCGGGGGCCCAGAGCCTCGCGGACTGCGCCATCCCTCGCCGCGACGGCCCGCCTGCGGCGCGTTCCAAAGTCCCCAGCCCGAGATCGCCGCGGGCGTCCGCTTTGGGTCGTCCCTCGTGGCGAACGAGTGCGCCCCGGCGTCCCGCTCGCTTTACGGCCGGGGCGACCTACGGCGGCCCGCGGCCCGGCGCGGGTTTTGTGTGGGCGAGAGCGGATTGGGGTACTACCCAGACCCCTATTGATACACCACTAGGCTGCCTCCATATCCCGGAGTTTACTATCTCGTTACGTTGGCTACGACCCCGCGACGTTGGGCAGCGACTGGGCAGCCGTCTCGCGGGCGCGTCGATTCCATGGAAGCCGCCAACGCCACCCTCCCGCCAGTGACCAAAATTCAAGTTTCAACTCCTATAAAGGAACTTCACCCCCAGCCCTGACTCTAGGACTAGGGTAATAATTAGTCAGACTTCCTACTCTAGCCTGTAGGCTAGTGAGATCGAAGGGCTTTCCAAAGTGCTTTCGACGGAGGGGCAACACCGTTCAAGCACCATGGTAACCACCTTCAACCGCTGAGTGGGGTGGCTCCGCTTGGAGCACCTCCTGGCGACGTGGTCATTTTCTGCCAGCCTCCCCTCGGGAATTCGGTTTTAGGGAAATGGAGGTTCGTAAACCACGCCGTGCTTATTTCGCGAAATCGCCATCACGGCATTCACGACCGCGTATTCGTCTCGTAGGATCGCAGACAGAGCGCGAAGTGAGGCATCGGAGATGTTCGCATGGGGATGCTGCTCGCCAGCCTGCCCATACGGCGATACCCACTTCACGCGACTCGGGCTCTCGCTCACGGTCGAGTTTCGGAAGTTAGCACGGAAGGCTTCGAGGTCTTCGGTGAGCGACTCCTGCTGGGCGACCCAGATGTTCCTCAGTTTGTTCAAGACGCCGCCCACGTGCGAGCAATAATTGTGGCGCATGTGCTCCGCGTGCCTCTCGTGGAGCACGAGCATGTCATGGACCACGGACCAGCAGAAACCGGAGGACTCGCGCTCGTGGAACTCGACGAGCACCTCGAGCGTCGGCCGCGGAAAACATGCAGTGAGATGCGCGAATAGTTCCGCCCTCGAAATCTTCCCGTCCATATTTTTATCTTCCAACGATTTGAGTCCGTAATCGAGCGCGGACGAGAGCCGTGAAATGGGATCGCGAACGGTGACCAGCGTCTGCGAGAAGCTCGGTGCAGCCGCGACCTCGGGAAGCACTGCGTTGGTGTGTACTTGTTCGTAAGGAATGCCCGAATCTTTCAGAAACTGTTCGGTTGTGCTGCCGCCCGCCTTGCCAATGTGTATGAAGAGCACACGGCTGTCCCTAGACGGCCGTCGCCCGATAGCGCCGATTCCAGAATAACGTTCGTACACTCGTTTTTGAAAGGGACTTTTCGTTAGAAAATACGGATGGTATGATGGGTCCGCGGCGGCGATTCGCTGCTGCTCAAGTTCTTCGGCGCCACGCAGCCACTGCATGTAGCAGGTCGGACCTCGCTTTGTATTGATACGCGCGAAGCCAACGACTGCCAACGCTCCGAGTGTCGTTAAGAAATACAATGTCATGAAATGACGCGGAGGATAAGGAATGGTACGAGAGCTGCTCTGACCACATGGAAGCAAAACTAAACTCTGGCAGTCGATGTACACAAGCACATACTAACCCGCGGACTGAATTGAAGCCTTGGCTATTTTTCCTAAATTTATCTATCAAACTATATATAAAGTGCCTCATTATCGATAATGGTGGGCCGCGGATTGCGGCTCGGGCCCACGCGGCCGGCGGTCGCATTGGGGAGGCCTCAATCGACGGCTGTCCCCCGGAGCACCTTGCGCACGGCTTCGTCGGCGCAGCCCGGACCCTAACGTCCGCCGCGGATCATCGCCCGCCGACGCCAATTTCAACCATGAAGGCCATTCTCCGTGTGCCCCTCATCATCGTCACCTTTACCACGGCGGCAGATTCCGTCACGTCGATTGAATTCCCCGCCGAGAAGGGCGACGCGGTTTCTACGGACCTCGTGCAACCGACGGCGTGGGAAGCGAAGAGCAAGATCAGCGCGGTGCTCGAGCGCGAGGCAGCCGTTTTCGAGGATGTCGAAGGTCTCACAGACTCGGTGGTCGAAGGCCGCCAGCTCTCGGACGTGTGCGAGGACTCGACGACGTGGTACCAAGGGAGTCGCGAGGGCCGAACTTGCGCGTGGGTCCGCCAGAATCCCGCGAAACGCTGCGAGCTCGATCGCGCGGCCAACGTCGCCTGCCCCGTGACGTGCGACACCTGCCCTCGCCTCGACGCGAGCGCTGGCGATACAGGCTCCCGGCAGCGCCGCGCTGCTTCCGCGCAACATCGCGGAGCCCGCTTTGAGTATCGCGCCTTCCCGACGTGGGACGCGTACTACGCGTGGCGCGACTCGCAGAGTGAATGGCAACCCATCCACCCCTGCGTCCCGGATCGCGAATCCTACAAATGCCTCCCGAGCCTCCTAGTCATCGGCGCGTTCAAGGGCGGGACGACGGCCCTCCGCTTCAAGCTCCTCGCGTCGAAGCAGTTCTTCGGGCCGACCGGAGAACATCACTACTTTGCCGAGGAGGAAAAGTCGGTGACCGTTCCGCGCGCGGTGGAAGCTGCGAGGTACGCGATGACCGTGCCCAGGGCCGTATTTTTGAGGAACGAATTCGTGGTCTTCGAGGACAATCCGCGCTACGTGGACACGCTCAACACGCACGAGCTCGAGTTCATCAGGAAAGTGATCCCCGACGCGCTGATGCTCCTCCTCGCGCGACCCGGCGCCGACGTCTGGTTCTCGGCGCTCGAAATGAGCGCCGACGACTACCGAGACTGTTCTCCGCTCCTCCCCTACGGTGATCGCTACTGCGACGTCGGAGCCGTTCGTGCCGCCGCCGACGCGCGCCAGATTCTCGACGAGGGCTCTCAACGCGCGGCGGCGATGGAGCGGGACTGGGCGCGCGGGGACGTGATCAGTCTGCGCGAGCGGGCGGGCGTCTACGTCGCCAAGGGCGGCTACTTCTACGCTCTGCGCCACCTCTGGCACACCTGGCCGCGCGAACAGACGCTCGTCCTCGAATCGGCGGCCGTGTGGGCGCGACCGCGCGAGAGCTACGACGCCCTGGCCCACGCACTTGGGCTGAACTTCACCATCAGCCTCGTCGAGGACACGAGGACGCGCCCCGATCGCCAGGACGACCCAAAGTGCCCAAAAGCCAAAGTCCAGGCTATGAAGCGGCTCGTATCCGAGTGCGACCTGAAGATGCCGTACCGCTGCGCATGGTACTCGGCGAACGTACTTCTGGCAGAGCTCCTGAACGAGTCCTGGCCAATCGCCTGGAATGATGGTGTCAACGCGTCGACGTGCGCGCGCTTCAACTTCACGGCCGCGGACCTACGAGCCCGATTCTCGGCGAACGCCTCGCAGGTCGCGACGGCCGGCGCCGGTGGAGCCACGGCCTCGTCGCACGAATACCGGAGGTCCGACGTCGCCTTCGCCGTCAAAGTCCACCGGCGCACGGCGCCCGCAAAGGCCCTCGGATCGTGGTCCCGTGCCGACCCCACCCGGGATTGGCTCACAACGGGCCACACGAGCGAGCACAAGGCGTGTCTGAATCGCGAGCGCCAGGGAAACTGCTACGAGAATGGCGGGCAGGGGCGAGCGCAGGGAGACGCGAGTTCGCGGTACGCCTTCATTCATCGAGCGGGCTCGGACCTGAGGAACAGCCCGGGCGCCCTCGCCGGCCGCGTGGACTACGCGTGGCGCGTCAACACCGGATCCGCGGCGACAGAGCATCTGTATCGGGAGTGGTCCGATCCGCGCGCTGCGCTCGTGCGAGGGCTCGAGCGCGTCCTCGGCACCGATGGACGCGTCGTCGTTCTGGGCGACTCGCTCTCGCGTCAGTTTGCCAAGACCCTCGAGTGCACGCTGGAGTACAAGCTCAACATGACGCATCGCGTCGTTCACAGGGATTGGGGTACAGGGGGGAAGATCGGCTTCCTTCCCCGACCGTCGGACGTCCTGGTGCTCAACTTCGGGCACTGGCTCGACCACGGCGAGGGGGACCCCACTCACGCTACTCAGAAGTCGCGTTGGGCACTCGCCTTCGAGGACCTCGAGGAGAAAAAGGTCGCCGTCGATCGCGTTTTTGTGCGCACCACGCAAGTCCGATTCGTGCGACGAGATAGTCCCGGCGAGTGGAACACGACGGGGGGCATGCTCTGCGGCGGGACTGCACCGAACGCGGCGGCCGGCGTCGACTTCTCTCGGTCGATCGGGCTGTTACGATTCCGCACCGCAGGCATCGGCCTCCTGGTCCACCTTTGGGGGTCAATCACACTCCCTCCCCGAGCAGAACTTGGTCCTTCTCGAGCTCGTCGACGCGCGCCGCCGCGTCTCGGAGTTCCGACCCGCCTCGACCGTTGTTTGTGCAGGCCACACCGTACCAGCTCTTCGACGTCGCCCCGGTCGCTCTCTCGCGCGCCGACCTGACTTTCGACTGTTCCCACGACTGCCTCCCCGGGGTGCAGGACACCTGGGCCAGTCTCCTGTTCCAGCGCATGGTCGGCGAGCTATGAGTGACCCTCCCGATTCAGAGTCGGAATCGAGGCTGATTTTACTTTCTAACCGAAAGTGAACTAACAAGGCCTTGGCGATTATTTTTTCCCGGCCCGGCAAGGGTTAGGAGATTCTTTTCGATGCGCACGTTGTACTATGATGTTGGGCTCCGGCCACGCGGAGGGACCCCCAGCAGACCTCGATTTTGATGAGGTCCATGGCCGCGTTTAAAGGACCGTTGTTCCGTCGAAACACCCCGATTCTGCGTCGATTCCGCCTCCTTTGGGGCATTTTCACTGAAACCCCGGGGAATTGTTAGCATATCCCGCCGGCGGGATATGTTAAACACCGCTTCAACTTGGGCTCGAACCGCAGCGCCCGCGCGCCTTAACCGCGGCGCCCGCAGCGACGAATGCCGCCGCGCCGGCGACGGCGAGGCAGGCGCCCGGGAAGGGCCAGCCGCGCCCCGGTCGCGACAGGCCCGCGGCCGCGTCGACGAGCGCGCCCGCGCGGTCGAGGCGCGCCAGGAGCGCGTCGCGGCGGCAGCGCGGCGACTCGAGCGCGTGCCACGCGAGTACGCCCGTGCCGAGCTCCCAGAAGCGCGCCGGCATGAGGTAGAAGGCCATCGACGCCTCTGCCGTCGCCGCGTAGGCCGCAGATGCGACGACGACAACGAGGAGCGGCCACTCCGCCCGCTCGATTTGCGGCAAGATCACGTAAAACTGCTCCTCGACGCCGAGGGACCACGTGTGCATGAAGGGGTTGCGATCGAGGCTGTGCCGGCGTGCAGTCCGCGTCGCCGTAGTCCGTGAAGTAGCCGCCGGCGTCGTCGGTGACGCCTCCCGTCGCCTCGACCTCGCGTTTCTCGTCGCGCTCCGCTACTGAGAGCCAAAAGACGCTCGCGCCTCCCACCAGGCCCAGGAGACCCGTGTTGAAATACTCGCCGAGCCGCGGCTCGCCCTTCCCAACGGCGGCGAGCGCGACCGCGCCGGCGGCCGTCGCAACAGCCAGCGCCGGCGCGAGGCGGCCCACGCGCCACGCGTAGAATTCGCCGGCTCGAACACCACGGTCCTTCCGCAGCTTCCGGTCGACGGACGCGGCCACGACGAAGCCGGAGATCACGAAGAACACGTCGACGCCCGCGAAGCCGGCCGGGTACGACGTGGAAGGCGACGACCGCCGCTACGGCCGCGGCGCGGAGGCCGTCGACATCCGCGCGGTAGCCGCCGTCGTCTCGCGGCGTGGCCGCGCCCGGCGGCGCCGTGATCTCCAGGGGCGTCCCGACGACGGCCTCGTTCGCGAGGGGCGAGAACGTGTGCGGTTCGTCGTCGGCCAGCGGCGCCACCTCCTCCGGCGATACGGCGTCGCGCGTCGCTGGCAGAGCGTCATGCATGAGGCGCACCCATCGTCTCATTCATGTAGGCTGCCCGCATCGATGTGGACATCTTCGTGCAACTATACTTGGGTATTTAGTTTGATTTATTTATTTGTTTACTTCCCGCGCAGGAATCCTAGATCAGTGCCTGGCCGCGGCATCAGCTTCGTAAGTCTTTAGGTTTCAAACGCCAGACAGCTGATGCATGTCTCTACCAGTTCACTGAGGTGGTTAAAGGAGAGACTAAATTTGTTATGCTGACCTTGTCAGTTGATGATCTTCTCATCACTGGTGATCACACTGAAAAGACTGAATCGTTGTGCAAAGAATATAGTAGAAAGTTAGGATAGTTTACTAGCCTCCTAACGTCGCTATGACGTCAGTCAAACTACTATCCAGCAGGTGCACTGTCCGGCGACTGTGCAACCTCGCTGAGCCTGGTGTTACCTGGCACGTCGCTGTGACGCTAACCATGAAACGCCTTGGTCGATTCTTTATGCGACTAAGTGAGCACCGATCATTTACATTCAAAATGGCTTGCAGCATCTTTTCTGCAATGATTTCCTCCTTCGGACATGGTATGTCAGCGATATGTTCGACCATGAGATCGGACAATTGTTGGGATGCTTCCATCATGCCTAGTAGTTGGAATTTGTCGCGGTACCCTGGAACACATTGGGTGGTAATCCGCCGCGCAGCCTCAGAGTAATCATTGGTGGGGCATCCTGCGCTGGTGAAGAAGGAGACGTAAGTGTCATCAGGATCTGCAAGACTTTGTCACCATCCTTGAACGTGGAGAATGAGTCTGTGACGAGTAGCTTAGGTGCTATACCGTACTCAAGCTTCATCTGGTTGTAGACCTTAACGATGGCGTTGATGAAGTGATCAGCGTTAAGTCTCTTCATGCCTATGTCTATTACCACCTGGGCCGCTAGCACTCCAAGTCGTCATTGGGGGCTATAGATATAGATCCGCTTCGAAGCCCTTGGAGTGGACGTGGTGAGCACCATGGGCAAGGGCGGGCAGGTTCCGCAGCGGGCGAGCGACTTTCAGAGCGAGCTGTGCTCGCCGGGGCCCGTGGCGGCGAAGCTCGGCAGGGCTGCCCCCCCGGCCGCGCGGGACCCGCTGCTTGCGGCCGTCCCCCGGGAGGTGTACATGGACGCGGCGTCGAACGTGCCCTCAGCGAGCTACTACAAGGACCTCAACGACAAGGTCGCGGACATCCTCGAGCGGCAGCGGACGGGGGCCAAGACCGCGCCGCCGATCGAGCTTTCGCACGTCGTCGCGGCGGACGGCGCCCTGGTCTACCCGAACCGCTACCTCTGGATGGTCTGGGTCTACAGCGCCGTCGCGATCTACCTGATCTGCCAGGCGCCGAGCCCCGCGGTCGTCCTGCTCGGCGTCCCCGCCATGTACCTCTGCTACGACGTCTACTCGGGAGTCACGCACGTCAATTTGGACGACCAGCGGAACTTGGCGGGCCTCAAATCGTACATCCTGTTCCAGGGCTGCCTCGAGTTCCAGTGGCACCACGCCATCCCCGTCGACATCACGAAGAAGTCCTTCGTCGCCTGCTGCGCCGACCTGAACATCATCGTCGCCGTCTCGGTCGTGATCAACTGCGTCGCGCTCCGCTACACGACCGGCACCGCCGCCGCACTCACGGGCCTCAAGCTCTTCGGCGCCTACTTTGGCCAGTACTGCCACCGCTCCGCCCACACGCCCAAGAGCAAGCGCCCCCGCGTCGCCCAGTACCTCATGGACAAGGGTTTCATGTGCCCCCAGAACAAGCATCTCGGCCACCACAAGCCGCCGCACGACGCGAACTTTTGCCTCGTCGGCTACTGCGACGGCATCATCAACGGCATGCTCAAACACTGCGGCACCAACGACTGGGTCTGGTTCGGCTTCTGGCTCGCCTTCTCCTTCGGCGACGTCTACGTCGTCAACAAGGTCCTCACCGCCGCCGCCCCCTCCGTCTTCGCCGCGTAGAGCCGGGGCCCTGCCTCGGGCCCAGCGCGTATGTTGTTGAAAGAGAAACGCCGCTTGTAAGCTGTGGTGTGCCGCGTTTTTATCAAAGTGCTAGTCCCAGACTGAGCAGGGTTGGGTCGTCGCGCGATGAACGAAAGGAAGGGCACGAAGGCCAAGAAGCAAGCGCGGGGCGCTCAAGTATCGAGAGGTGCGCGAGCTGCGGAGCAGCCACGCGCGTGGCGGGTAGCGACCGGGAGCCGGAAAACCAGAACACGCCGGAACGCGCCGGAACACGGCTCGTGCGGCTGAGCTTAACTAAAGGAAGCAGGGTAAACTCCCCCCGCAAGGGGGGGCTGAGCTCAATTGAACTAAGGAACGCCGGAAGTGAAGGCCGACGGACCGCACTTGGATGGCGCAGCCACCTCAGCCACAATCTCCCACCGTGACAAAGGGCAAGACTTGAACCACCGTGGTCAACGCCGGAAAGTTTACTTATGGGGCGATGGTCGGCATGTTTGGTGGTACGAACCGACTTTTCGTGGAAGAAGACGGTGCCGGTAGGGCCATGTAAAACGCAGCTCCTTGATGTGCGTGCGCCTCTAGTCGTTCTTCTTCTTCGTCGCGACGTAGGTGCCGGAGGAGCCGATGGCGATGAGCAAGACGAGGGGGGCAAAGGAGCCGTAGTAGCGCAGGTTGTTGTTCGAAGGGAGGCCGTCGTTGAAGACGACGCTCGCGAGGATGCCGACCATGTCGCCGATGCCGTACTCCGTCCCCGCGTCGAAGAAGATCGAGTGCTGGTTGCAGATCACCCGAGAGAAGTAGGAGTGGAACCAGCCGTGGCGCTTGTGCCAGAAACCCCAGGTGACGTGGCCCGGGATGTGCGAGGGGATGTCCGTGGGCTTGTCGGGCTTCGGCGGCCGGTCGAA
>NW_008705603.1:101111-102015 GCF_000186865.1 Aureococcus anophagefferens
GCCCTTCTGCCTTTGCAGAACCTCCCGGCGCACATCGTCCTTCGTGTACGCGCGCGGATATAGCAGCACTCTCGGCGCAGCATGTCAATAAAACCCGGGTTAGTATGAGAGGCAGCTCGAGGCGATCGCGACACAACATTAGAGAAAGGCGCCACGAAAGGGCGACGCATGCGGGCGAGCCGTGCGCCGGCGCGCACCATACTATCAGAGATTACCAGTATGATACGGACGATGTAACTTGGCTTATGGGGCGATCGATAGTTGGCATGTGGCGGTACGAACTTCGTGACTGGTCTTTCGATGGAAGAAGGCGGCACGGGGTGGCACGAGACGAGACGTGGCGGTATTCGGCGCGTTCGACGGCAGCTTTTGGCGTTGGGACGCTGAGGCGGCTGTGCGTGGGTAACAAAAAGAGGGCAATAAACAGAGGGCAGCAAAAATGAGGGCGGTACAAACTTGAAGTCAGGGCGCGTTTCGGCCCTCGTCGAGCTCGCCGCGGGACAGGAACCGCGCGCGGAGAGGCTCCATTTCGACCGTGACGTCGACGGGCACGTCGCCCTCCGGCGCCGCGTTCGGCGCCGCGGCGTCCGTAATCGTCGCGAGGGACGCGGCGAGGTCCGGGCGGCGGCCTTCGACGAACGCGTCCGCGGCGCGGAACGCGCCGCGCGCGACGGCGTCGAGGGACTCGAGCTCGTCGTCGCCGTCGCCCGGCGGCGTGGCCGCGGCGACGGCCGCGGCCTCGAAGAGGCGCGTCGCGGCCGCGAAGAGCGCCGCGACGTCCGCCGCGGGCCGCCGGAGCGGACCGCGCGCGGCGGCCGCGGTCTGGAGCGACCGGAGGAGCGCCTCCATCTCCGGCGGCACCTCCGCGTCGGGGATGACACGCGCGCCGTCGCCCGTCGCGCGG
>NW_008705603.1:102065-125962 GCF_000186865.1 Aureococcus anophagefferens
CCAAAACGCTTCAGCATCTGCTGACGATGCCCTTCTGCCTTTGCAAGAACCTCCCGGCGCACATCGTCCTTCGTGTTACGCGCGCGGATATAGCAGCACTCTCGGCGCAGCATGTCAATAAAACCCGGGTTAGTATGAGAGGCAGCTCGAGGCGATCGCGACACAACATTAGAGAAAGGCGCCACGAAAGCGCACGTCGCTTGTGCGGGCTCGTTTTCGTGGCGCGCACTAGAAAAAGGAAAGGGAGACAGGGGCCATTCCCAACGTGAAGGGAGACAGGAGGTGGCTGGAAGTAGGAAGAGCAAAAAAAGGAGAACGCACCCTGGCGGTGCAAGACTTGATGCAACGTCAGGGCGCGTTTCGGCCCTCGTCGAGTTCGCCGCGAGACAGGAACCGCGCGCGGAGAGGCTCCATTTCGACCGTGACGTCGACGGGCACGTCGCCCTCCGGCGCCGCGTTTGGCGCCGCGGCGTCCGTAATCGTCGCGAGGGACGCGGCGAGGTCCGGGCGGCGGCCTTCGACGAACGCGTCCGCGGCGCGGAACGCGCCGCGCGCGACGGCGTCGAGGGACTCGAGCTCGTCGTCGCCGTCGCATGGCGGCGTGGCCGCGGCGACGGCCGCGGCCTCGAAGAGGCGCGTCGCGGCCGCGAAGAGCGCCGCGACGTCCGCCGCGGGCCGCCGGAGCGGACCGCGCGCGGCGGCCGCGGTCTGGAACGACCGGAGGAGCGCCTCCATCTCGGGAGGCACCTCCGCGTCGGGGATGACACGCGCGCCGTCGCCCGTCGCGCGCGCGACGCGGCTCTCGCGCGCGGGCCGCGTCCGCGCGGACGTCGGCGGCGACGGCGTCACGGACGGCGCGGGCTCCGCCGGCGGCGGCACGTCGGGGGGCGGCGCAACCGCCTCGACCTGGACCTTGGCCTCCTCGGCCTGGACCGCCGCCGCGGCCGCCGCGAGGTCGCCGGTCGAGCCCGCGCGCGAGAGCCGCCGCAGGTGCGGGTGGCGCGAGACCCAGGGGTGGCCCGCGAGCTCCTCGATGGCGGGCCGGTCGTCCGGGTCCTCCGTGAGCGCGCTCTCCAGAAAGCTCTTCGCCTCCGCGGGCAGCGGCGACGCCCGGAGCGCCGCCGCGAGGTCCGCCAGCGCCGACGACAGCGCCACCGCGAACTCCGCGGGGTCGCCCGTGAGCTTGGACGCGGGCAGCCAGCGGTCCGAGAACCACTGGCGCCCCAGGAGCAGCTCCAGCGCGACGCAGCCGATGGACCAGGCGTCGACCTTGAACGGGTCGTAATCGGCGGCCGCGACCATCTCCGGCGGGAAGAAGCCCGGGCTCCCGCAGAACGCCGTCCCGCGCTGCCCTGGCTCGTAGGTCTCCGACATGCCGAGGTCCGTCAGGCGCACGGCGGCGACCTGGCCGTCCTCGACGCCCGGCGCGACGAGCACGTTCTCGGACTTGACGTCGTGGTGCACGACGCCTCGCGCGGACAGCGCGCAGCAGCCCGCGACGAGCTGGCTGACGACGTGGCGCGCCACGGGCTCGGGGACGACCATGTTGGGGAAGGTGGCGCCGACGTAGCCGTAGAGGTCCCGGCCGCCGTGCTCGAGGACGAGGTAGAGCCCCGCGCGCGCGTGCACGACGTCGACGAGCCGCGCGACGTTCGGGTGCTCGACGGCGCGCATGTGCACGACCTCGTTGTTGAGGCGCCGCACGATCTTGTAGCGCGCCGCGCGGCTCTTGTCGACGATCTTGATCGCGAGCCGCTCGCCCGATCGCTCGTCGACGCCCTCCCGGACGACGGCCGACGAGCCGACGCCGAGCGTCGCGCCCAAGCGGTAGTCGCCCATGATCGCATCGCCCTCCACGACGGCGTCGTCCATCGCGGGCAGCCCGCCGAGCAGCCGGCCCGGCCCCACGAGCCGGATCCAGATCAGGTCCATGTTCTCGGCCTTGGCGGACGCGTACTTCTGCCGCAGGATGCGCACGTCGTCCACCAGCTTCGAAACGCGCCGCTGCAGGCTGTCGCAGAAGTCGAGGAGGTCGGTGTAGGCGTCCTCGAGCGCCCACCGCGAGAACGCGGACAGGGCGTGGCGGGCCATGTTTAGGCTCATCCGGTTGGACGACGCAAAAACGCCGACGTATTCGCGACGTCGGTGCTTTACAATACAGCCACATCAGAACCTTGAGGTAATCAATGGCTGCGGTTTGTTGGCCGACGCTCGCCTTCAAGCACCTTGTCGCGGTATGTTGACCTATGCAGCCGCCTCAGTCGACACGCCGGGAGCCAGACAGAGTACGAGCCGCGGCGCGATGGACTCGTCCCTTGGCTGGGGCAGCCGACGACGTGCTCGCCGCGGGCCGCAGCCCACCCTCGCCCCAGGCGTCGACGCCGGCGATCTGCCTTGCGACGATGACGAGGACCGGGGGGCTGCCCCCGAGGATGGCGCCGGCGCGGCCGTCGACGAGGCGCCGGGCGAGGGCGACGACGGCGGGCGGTGCGCGCCGCCGATGCTCCCGGGCGCGCTGCCGCCCGTGGCCGCGCCGCCGCCGCCGGCCGCCGCGGCCGCCGCGGCGGCCGACGGGGACAAGCGGCCGCGGGCCTACGACGACGACGACGACGACGAGGATGCGGGTAGCAAGAAGCCGAAGCGCGTCGAGGGCGCGGCGACGCCGGGCGAGGTCGACCGGGCGGTGACGTTCAAGGGCGCGACCATCGCGTGGGCCATCCTGAAGCGGAAGAAGGTCATCGAGAACCGGCCGTACCGGCTGCCCTGCGGCGGCTGGATCGCGATCCACGTGGGCAAGGGCGCCTTCGAGGGGGACTACCGGGGCCTCGTCACGGACTGCCGCCTGCCGACGGAGGTAGAGCTCATGCGCTCGTGGCGGGCGGGGCGGGAAACAGGGCGCGACGTTCCTTTTCCACTCGTTTCGGCTGATTTTTGGACGAGCGATCATCCCTCGGAACGGTGTCGATGCTTGTTCCGGAGCGCGCGCGCGCGGAACGCTCGCGTCGAATCACCCTTTTCCTACCCAGGTGGCAGGCGACGATCGTCGGCGCGTTCCGCGTGCGCGAGTGCCGGCGGCCGCAGAACTGCGGCGGGTCCTTCTGGGCCCAGGGCCCGGTCTGCAACGTCGTCGACGCCGTCATCGAGCTCAAGGAGCCCGTGTCCGCGCCCAAGGGCAAGCTGAGCCTCTGGCTCATGGACGACGACGTCCGCGACGCCGTCGCCGCGGGCCTCAAAGACGCGCCGATCCTCACCAACGACCTCGGCGCGCTCCCGCCCTACGAGCCCATCGTCGGGCCCATCACGCCGGGCCGCAACAAGCGCCGCGAGATGGTCAATGTCGAGCACGTCTTCCCGCGCGGCGGCTACGGCTTCGACGACAGCTTCGGCGGCGCGCGCTACGCCGACGGCGCGTACCCGGGCGGCTACGTCGACTACCGCGACGCGCTGCCACCGCCCTACTACGCGCCCCGGGCCTACTACGGCCCGCCCCGGCCGCCCCACGCCCCGCCCTACGGCGGGGCCCCCGGGGGCGCGCCGCTGCCCCGGGACCTCGCCGCGGGCTACGCGGCTCCCGGCGGCGTCGTCGACGCGCCGCCGCCGCGCCCCGGCCACCCACCGCCCTTCGACGCCTACGATCCCTACCGCTTGGCGCGGGCAACCTGGCCCGGCTACGACCCGCGCGGCGCCTACGACCGCGGCGCCGCGCCCGGCGGCCACGTGCCGCGCGGGCCCCTCGAGGCGTCGCGCCAGTGGCTCTACCGCGCGCGCCGCGACGCGCCGCCGCTCTACGACGCGCCGCCGCTCTACGACGCGCCGCCGCTCTACGACGCGCCGCCCTACCCGCCGCCGCCCTACCGGCCGCCGCCGCGCTACGATCCGGGCCCGCCGCCGCCCTAGCTGGCGCCCGGGCGCGCTCCGCGCCGAGACGACGCGGCGAGGCGCTCCGCGCCGAGACGACGCGGCGAGGCGCTCCGCGCCGAGACGAGGCGCATCGCCCTCGACCTTCCGAACTGCCAGCCACTGCCGAGCGAGGACCGTGCGGTCCTGCAGCGCACCAAGACGCGCGAGGACTCCGGTCCTGCAGCGCACCAAGAAACACCTGTCGCTCCTACTACCACCTGTCGCTCCCACTACTCGCTCTCTCTCTCTCTCTCTCTCTCTCTCTCTCTCCTGCTCCCGCGGTACGTCTTCTTCGTTGATGTTCCTCTGACGCTCCCTACCATGAAGCCATCTGATGCACCCTACCATGACCTCAGCAAGGCTTGCCCCGTAAAACAGGTGTGTCGCGACTTTAGACGCAGAGCTCGAAGAGCAGGAGGCCGTGGTCGGATTAGTATGAGAGGCAGCTCGTGGCGATCGTGTACGTCCCCCTCCGGCTCGTGGGGCCCCGCGGCGGGCCACTCTCAGGGTCATCGGACTGAGTGTCGATGCAAGACAGCGACGTACTCGTATGGTGCTTTACAATCGTCACAGTCGCGGATAGTGCGGAGCAGTTGAAGTCGAAACGTGACGGTCGCGAGACCCGACGCCCTGATAACGGGCTTGTTGCTCTCCAGGGTCGCACCCGGGCCGTCCGTAACGGAGGCGAAGATGCGCTCGTCCGTCGTCGGCAAGGGCCGCCCTCGAGGCCCCGACGGATACGCGCGCGCCCCTCACGCTAGTTACGTCGGCGCGACCTCCAGGACGCCATCGTCCCCCGCGCCGAAGGTGAACGCGTGGCGGTTGAAGGCGAGGCGGGAGATGTCGGCGCCCGCCGCCGCGCAGAGGGGCGCCTTCGCCGCGAGGACGAGGTGGACGAGCCAGGCCTCGTTGTGGTCGAAACCCGTCGTGCCCGGTCGGACGGAGACGTCGTAGCCCTCGACGACGGGCGCGCCGAGGGGCGCGGTGTCGACGGCGCCACCGCGGGCACCGAGCGCGGCCTTGAGCTCCGCGAGCGTCGCCGGGTAGGCGTCGAACGCCGCGCGCGGCAGCGACAGCCACCACCAGCGCACCGTCGAGAGGTCCGACGCTCGGGCCGCCGCGGCGTCGAAGGGCAGAAAGCCGCCGCCGCCGCCGCGCGCGGCGCCGCGGTCCGCAAAGGCCCGGGCCGTCGCAAAGACGCGTACGAAGGTCGCGCCGCGCGCGTAGTGGTACAGGTCGTAGCGCGCGTGCACGCCGTCGCGCGACGGCGCCAGGGACGCGAGCCGGAAGGACGGGTCGGCCCACAGGACGTCCGTACGCGCGCAGACGACCGCGTCGAAGCCGCGCAGGGCGGCGCCGAAGCGGTCGACGGCGACCGCGAGCTGGGCCTCCGCGTGGGCGCCCCGGGGCGCCGCGGCGACGGCGGCGTCGGCGTAGGCGACGCGGGGCCCCGCGAGCGCCTCGGCGACGGTCGCGTGGCGCGCGTAGGTCACCGCGTAGGCCTCGCAGCCCTCCGCGCGCGCGCGGACGTCGCGGAGGTGCGCTTCGTCCCGGACGCGCAGGTCGCCGACGTAGACGACCGCGCACGTCCGTCCCGCGGGGCGCGCCGCCGCCCCGCAGGCCGCGCCGACGTCCGCGGTCCGCGCGAAGGCCGCGGCGACCGCGGCCGCGCCGTGGCGCCGCTCGCGCGACGCCCAGGGCACGCGCCGCGCGACCTCGCGGCCGCCCACGGACGCGAAGACGACGAGGTCCCGGCCCCGCTCGGCCCAGGCCGCTTCAACGACGACGCCTTCGCTCTCAACGGTCGCCGACGTCCGCGCCGTCGCCTCCGCGGCGTCGGCCGCGCGCGCGGCCGCGGCCGCGGCCGCCGGCCGCCGCCGCGGCCGCGGCCGCCGCGGCCGCCGCGACCGCGCAGCCGCCGCCGCCGCCGCACGCGACGTCGCAGTTCGCGCAGGCCAGGGCGAGGGTCTCCGTGAGATTCGTCGCCGCGTAGGGCGCCGCGGCCGCGAGATTCTCCGCGACGCCGCCGCAGCGATCGGCCGCGGCGTCGAAGACGCACCGCGGCGCCGGCGACCCGGCGCAGCCGTTGGCGCGGTGCGCCGCCATCGTGGACCGGACCGCCGCCTCCACGGCGGCCGGCCATGCAGACGCGGGCAGCTCGTCGACGACGGCCGCCGCCGCCGCCGCCACGACGTCCGGCGCCGCGTCGAGGCGCCACTCGACGCTGAGCGGCGCGTCGCCGAAGACGTTGGCGATCTGGACGGCGCACCACTCGGCGCGCGCCCAGGTCGCGAGGAGGACGAGGCTCCGCGCCGTCATCGGAGCGGCTGCCCTTGGCGCGGATTCCTCATCGTGTATTACAGCCGTAAGTAACAGTTAGTAAGTTAGTTCACAGGTCTAAAGTTCCCCAAGTGATAGGGTCGACAATGCAGATAAAAGACTCGTAGAGGGAAATACCCCAAACTAGGGTACTAAGGAACGTTGAGTTCAACGTTACGGGGAAGTGCAGTGTCATCTCCATAGTGTGACGTCGCGATAGAGAGGGAACAGGGTAATGTAAATTATGGGGATGATAGGGAATCACGAGGCTACTCAATTCAGGTAGATCCCTTTTTCAAGTTCACTACACTGACTACGAGGAATTCCCTTTTCAGGTTCAGCCCCGCAACTCTCCTTACGCATAAACCGTGGAGAATTAAAGTACAAGGGAGGAGAGGAGGGGCCTAACTAGGGATACTCTCAGGATCGGGATCCTCTAACTAACTTGAATGCCTTTGGAACCAAGGGGGCATACGGGACCCGTGTGATTTTGAGCACCAGTGCAACAGCTCACCGGCACTTGATATACGAGACTTAGATTCTTTATAGTTATACGGTTGCGCAGACGCCGCCGCCGTCGCCGTCGCGGTAGAGCTCGGAGACACTGTCGAGGGCGCACACATCGCCGCCCTCGCGCAGCGCGTCGCAGAGGCGGCGGCCCGCGTCGTCGCCGAGCGGTCGCAGGACGCCGCGCTCGAGGTTCACGTGGTTCGAGAACTCGAAGGGCGCCGCGCCGGCGACGGCGAGGTCCGGCAGCAGGTCGAAGACGCCGCCCGCGGCGCGCGCGGCCTCGGAGCCCGCGCCGAAGAGCTTGTCGTCGACGAACTCGCGCGACCGCGATGGACCCCGTCATGAACGCGGGCACGACGAACGACACGCGCCACGCGGCCTCGGAGCCGAGGCCGACGACGTTGAAGAAGAGGATGCTCAATAGTGAGCCACTCGGCGCAGCGCGGCAGCGTGGCGTTGGCTGGCGCCGATGCTGAATTTGCCCACGAGCGCAGTACCACTGGTCAGCGTCCGGCTGCAGTCTGGCTCAGACGTGCAACGAGGGGCCCCTCCACGCGGACATCTGTTCACAGGTCGGCATGTAGCCGCCCTCGATGGCTTCGTGCTCGGCGAATTTGGCAACGCTGTCGGTCGATTTGAAGCCGTAAAAGAAGCGATGGAGGTGGTCTTTCATGGTGTTTTCCGGAAAGGTTTTCCGCGCGTTCGGATGATAGAGGCTGTATGCGTTCGTGACCTACGAGACGCGTCTTCGTCGCAGACATCCAAGACGCAGAACCAGGTCGTCGATCGTATACTACACGGGCGCTCTACGGACGTGCGACTCGAGTTGAGGACGCCCTTGCCCGTGTGAAGGGTCGTGACGTCGAAGACGACGAGAGAGCCGCGAGGCGCGTGGATCTCGGTCGGCGTGACGAGTTTCCGCCGTACGAGGTCCGTGACGTGATCCTCCGAGAATTGGAGGGCGCGTTTCCCCGTGACTTCCACCTCGCCGACGCAGACGGGGAGGACTTCAGGATCGGGCAGCGTGAAGCCCCAGTCGTCGAGCGTCTCGTTCCTCGCCGTCGGCCAGTCCTTGAGGAGCACGAACGGACCTTCGTCCGTGCGGACGTCGTCAAGGTACATGAGCGCCTTCACCCCGGCCGACAGATGGTCGATGTGGTAGCCTGATGCCGGTGAGACGGACACGATGCCGCAGAGGGGACTCGGGAATGCCGCGTCGTTCGAGCACGCCTGCACCGGTGAGCGATCACCTCTCTTCCTCACTTCCTGAGCCAAGGAAGGAAGGAAGGAAGGAAGCAAGGAAGCAAGCAAGTAAGCAAGCAAGTAAGCAAGCAAGCAAGGAGGGAAGGAGGGAAGCAAGCAAGCAAGCAAGCAAGCAAGCACGTGTGGTCTTCTCCTGCCCTGGACCGCGCGTCCATGTTCTGAAAGAACGCGGTGCTGCCGACGATGAGCTCGAAGTCGTCCTCGAGGGCCGCTCGTCCCTGGCTCGAGCTGTTCAACAACTTGAGCGCAGCCGCCTTGAGGCCCTCGTCGGCAGCGTGCGCGAAGATGGCCGGGCTATACGCTTCGGCTGCCCAAAGCGTCCCGACGCCGGCTCCCTCGGCGCCCCGTGGCACGCAGCTCCCGTCGTGGAGCAGGGCGTCCATCTCCTCCCGCATCTCATTCGTTTGCGCCTACCGTGGGGCGCGACTCAACCGAAAGAACGCGCCATACAAACCCAGGTGTCCGAAAGAAAGAGGAAGGACCGCGCTTGCGGCGCGTCTCGGCGCGCGCGCGCACGTACCTCCGTGAAATAGCGCGGAAAGACGACGTAGCCCGCTCCCTCCTCGACGACTCGCGTATACACCGCGTCGACCATGGCCTCGCCCCGAGGCCGCCACGAGGGCGCCTCGAAGTAGTCGTCCACGGCGCTCAAGGATTGAATGATCGCTCGGTTCTCCCCGCTGACCTTCGTGTCGTGTGGGCCGCACTCCCGCGTGCAACTCTCGTCGCCAGTAGCGCACCACACACTCTTCTTGCTCGTCGCCGTCTCGTTCAGTACGCGGCTCATGCGCAACACCTCCTGCACGCAATTCTCCTCCTCGTCCACTTGATGCGACACGCAGAAGTACAGGGCCCTCGCCGCGTTGTCGCCGCCGTCGTAGGTCACCAAACTGCCGTCGCCAATTATAATCTCCATGCCTTTCGCGACGGCGGTCACGAAGCACGCGCGCCAGGCGCGGCGTACTCCACGCGATGGGGGGGGGCGGGCCATAGCGGATATTAAAGCACACAAGCCGGCCTTCGGCCGGCAAGCTCGCTTCGCGAGCTATCGCCACTCGTTTGATTGAGGTTGCTCGCTGCGCTCGCTTTAAACCACTCATTGAAAGTTTTATGTTGCTGCTCGGACGGACGCTCCGCGACCACACTGCAAAATAGAATATAGAAGACGTACAGCTGCACAGTAAGTTCTAGTATGCTTAGAATGGCTTGATTGAGGTCGTTGCAGCCTGGCCGGGGCCACATTTCACCAATTTTGCCTCAATTTGAGTTCCGGCGTGACCCCCGCGTGCGCGGTGGACGGAGGACCTCTATGAGGACCTCCCGTCGGGCGACCGCGGGCCCATACCCTAGAAAGTTAGGATAGTTTGCTAGCTTACTAACGTCGCTATGATCCAACATAGCAATTTCCCTAATAATTATTATTTATTGTAAAACAAAAATAAACGCAGGCGGATCGATCTGGAGGGGCCCAGGGCAGGGGCCGTTGGATCTGGTTCTGCACGCATGGCCCGGCGCGGTCGGTGCCTCGGCAGCGCGCTTGTGTGGTGGTCGTGTGATGCGTCGCTGCGAGAGCTTTGCCCGAATCCTCATTACGAAGTGTCGACGCAGCGGCGGTACGAGTGGCACTCGGTGGACTTGGGGGAGCAGTGGTCACACGCGTCGTTCCCGATCGATGGGCTGCGGTCCGAAATTCGCATGCTGGAGATCGGCGGGCCGACACCCTGGGCCGAAAGCGTCTACGGCATGGCGGCGCGTGTGGACAACATCGTTCAACGGAACCACTTCGCGCGGACGGGGCAGATGGACGTCGGCAAGGGGGCGAGCCGGGAGTTCTACGGCGTGGACCAAAATGACCTCGAGGGGCTTCCCTTCGCGCCTCTCGCGGGGCAGCCGTCCCTGGGCACCACGTATCAGCGGCACGGCGCGCAGCTCGACGGCATCGCCGACGAGTCGTATCGCGTCGTCTTCACGTCACACGTGCTGGAGCACTTTCTGGATCCGCTGGGGGCGCTGCGCGAGTGGCACCGTGTCCTCGAGCCCGGCGGCGTCCTCATCCTCGTCGTCCCCTGGGCGCCGGCCGTGTCCTACGACGCGCATCGCGATCCGTCGACGATGCAAGCGCTCCTCCACCTCTCGGCGCTCAACGCGTCCTTCAACGACGACGTCCTCCGGTCGCGCGCCGAGGCCTTTCTCAAGTCGATGGACGGCAAGCCAAACTTCAATCCGGACATCTTCACGCTCTGCGACGGAGACGACGCGAAAGCGCGAGACGACGTCGCGACCGCGGCCGCGACCCGAAACTGCCGCGTCGACGAAAATCACGCGCACTGGCACGTCTGGGACTTCGACCTCCTCCGCGAGGCCGTCGAGGGCTGCCTCGGCTACACGATGCTGATGATGCTCCTCCAGGAGCCCTGGCACCAGATCATCGCTGGCAAGAAGCCCTTCGCGCCGAGGCAGGTCGTCGAGGCGGCGAGAAACGACGACACTTGGGCCAACGCGACCGTCGCGAGAGTCCACCGCAGCAATCGCACCTACGACCTCATCTTCCACGACGACGGCACCTACGTCGCAGCGCCCGAGCGTCTCATCCGCTGCAGCGGCCGCGGGGTCTTTCGAAGATGAAGCTCCAGCATCGTCTCCGTTTGGCGCCGTTTCTATTTCGGGCAGCCCTCTCAAAGGACGATTTCAAGTGGCGAAGCACAACAACTACGCCAGGCAAACGGCACCAGAGCGACCCCGAGCCGGCGTAGGTAGCGGAACGCAGAATGCCAGGGAACTCGGATGGCTCCTGCAGCGCGGTCACGCAGTTAGGCCACCGTGCGCGGCGCCTGGCCTCGTTGTTCGTGGAATCGAGGTCGTGTCTCTCTGTCGAGCTCTCCCAGCATCGGGGATCTTATTTGATCCGTGAGATCACGCGATGGAACAATAAAATGACCCCGTGCCGCGTCCGCCGCGTCCGCCAGATGAGGTGAACCATAGCCGGGGCGTTAGAAGCTAGGTTAAGGAGGAGGAGGACACGGGGGATGCGTATCCTAGGCGCTGACGCTGGTGCCGCAACCCCCCCGGGTAGGCCCTCTAGCTGTTAACCTCTCCTAGCCTAGCAAGCAAAGCGGCGGTACTTGCGGCGGTCCGCCGAAATGGGCCGCCGCGCGCCGGCGTGCGACTGGGATGCGTACGCGGACCGGTACCCGGACGTGCGGGCGGCCTTCGGCCGCGACGCGCGCGCGCTCGCGGCCCACTACGACGCGCACGGCGCCGGGGAGGGCCGGCACTGCGCCGCGCACGAGGACTTCGCGGAGGTCGTCGACCTGGAGGGCCTCGACGTGCCCGCGCGCTGGCGGGTCTTGCGCGGCGGGACGATGGAAATCGTTCCCCACGTCTTCGTGGAGCTCCGCGGCGACGCCGACCACGCCCGCGTCGCGGGCCACTTCTGCGGCGACGCCCAGCTGGGCGGCGACTGCGAAGCGTCGGTGCGCGCGGCCGTCGAGGCGGCCGCTTCGGCAAACGCCGCTCACTTGATCGCGACGCAGCCGGGGACCTTCGAGGTGCCGCGGACGACGGTCTGGGGCCAGGAGACGACCGACGGCGCGCGGGTGGTGGCCGCCAGCTGGCTCCGCGAGCGGGACTTCGCGAGCCGCTGCGCGCCCGACGAAACGTCGGGGACGAAGGTCGCCGTTCTAGTCACGGGCCAGCTGCGGGTGTTCGGGGACGCGCACCGGGCCAAGCTCCGGCGCGACCTCGCGGACTTCTCGACCTTCGTCGCGACGTACCCGGAATTCCGCGCCGAGGCCGAGGCGCTCGGCGCGGAGGCCGTCTACGCGGACGCCGCGGCCCTCTCGCACCTCCTGGCGAGGCACAACGTGGGCCTGGGCCACTCGCACTTCGGCGCGGCCATGGACGAGCGCAAGGTGCACGGCCAGGTGTGGCAGTGGGCGCTCCTGGACCTCGCGCTCGACGCCTTCGGCGCGCGCCTCGAGGCTTTCGACGTCCTCGTGCGGACGCGGACGGACCTGGACGAGCGCGCGCCGCTGCCGTACGCGTCGCTGCGCCCGGCGCCGGGCGCCGTGCACTGCCGGTCGGACTTTGTGTTCTACGGCGCGCGCGGCGCGTTCCTGGCGGCGTTCGGGCCCATGTTCCGGCGGGTCCTCGGGGTCTACTGGCGGCCCGAGGGCGGCCGCGAGGGCCAGCCCTACGTGCCGATCGACTGGGGCGCGCTCCTCGAGTCGGACCTCTCGGGCGTCAAGTGGTGGTGGCTGCCGCTCCCGCTCCGCATCTTCGGGGACGCGCGCCCGGCGACGCCCCTCGACCTCAAGCTCTTCGTCGCGGACCACCTTCGGGAGCTGGGCGCGGTGGCCGCGGGCGCCCCGGCGCGCCTCTCGTCCCGGACGGAATTCACGGCCCAGGAGCGCCGACCCGCGCGGAAGCCCGACGCCGATGGTCGGAGAGGGGGTCGACGAGGCGCGACGCCCGGAACCGCCACGCACATCCCAGGTACTTCCGCGCGTTCAACTCGGAGGCCAGCGTCGCGCACCAGGTGCTCGCCACGCCCGAGGTCGTTCTCTGCGCGGCGCCGACTCCCCTGCGACTCACGCAGGCCACGGAGCCCTCCAACTCCCGCTGGACGCTCCAGCGGCGCCTGCACGAGGAGTTCGCACCGGAGGCAGCGTCTGCGAATGACACCGCGCCCCACTGCGCCCCGGGCCGGCGCTGCTCGGTCAATAGGTGTGGTGTGTGGCCCTCCAGGCCTAGGCACCCTAGGCGGATAGGCGGCATTGTCGTAACATGTTTGCTAAGCTCGCTGCCGAACCAAGCGGCGCAGTGTTGCGACTTGTCTTGAGAAAGCAAGCGCCCAGAAGCAAGAAAATGGGAGAGAATATGCCTTGCCGTTACGTTGCGCACATGTCATGGGTTTTCTTCGTACAGAGACACTACATCCTCGTTTTCAGCAGAAGAAATTGGGTTTATCGTAATCCCAGTCACAGCCTGAGAAGCAGGTAACAATTTATGTGTCTCTCGCGGCAATACGTTGGGCAATTATAATCACTACGGCTCATTTCCTATTATGAAGCGCTCGCGCGCAGTCCATGGACCATCGTTTTATGGGTTTCATCGCCGTAGAGGACTCGGACGAGATAATCATAGTGCTGTCACGTGAGGTTGGCCGAGTGGTCGTGTCTTATGCGGTCGGGCCCGCGTCGCTTGCGCACGAAGGTAGCCGCAGTAGAGCACCTCCGCGCCGCCCGGCGCGCTGCTGAGGACCGCGTCGATGGCCTCGGTCATGGAGAGCTCGCCCGCGTCGCGCACGCGCCGCGCGCATCGCGCGTCGCCCGTGTCAGCGCCCTCGTCCAGACTCAAAGGCCCGCTCGGAGGCGCGGGCTCGCCGCGCGCGTAGTCGTCAAGCAGCATGACGCCCCGACCGTCGCTCCGCAGGAGGCGCCAGGCGAGCGACACGTCGAGCAAGACGTCCGTGGCCCGGTGCGAGCCGTCCACGTATATGAAATCGAACTCGCGCCCCGCGAGCAGGAGCTCCGCAACCCTCAGCGCGGAGTCGCCCTTGCGTACGTCCACCTTGCGTGCGTTCGCCGACGCCCGCACGTTCTTCAGGAACCGGGCCGCGGTGGCCGCGTCGGGCCAGACGTCGACGGTCACCAAACTGGAATCCGCGTGCGCGAGGAGGTAGCCTGCGCGGGCTCTTCGGTGCGCGTCGAGGCCGCGTCATGTCGACGCGCGCCGAGGATAGGCCGGCGCGGGCGCGCGCGCTGGAAGAAGGTTGTGGAGCCGCCTTCGTACGACCCAATCTCCAGGATCCGGAGCTGGCCTCGTAGGAAGCCCGGGTATCGCGCCTCGTGACGCGCGAGCAGCAGGGGCACGCGCGCGGCGACCTGGCGATTCTCAGCGTTGCATGCTCTCTTCTCGACGCGCGTCGAGGCGGCGCCCCCCCTCCGCCCCGGCGCGCGCCTCCTCGAACCAGTGATTCGTGCGGTCCAGCTCGTCGGGGAACGCGCACGTGTGTCGCGGGTCGTTCAGCGTCACGAGGAACTCCTGCTCCGCATGGTCCCGCCAGACCGAGAGCGCGCACCGCTGGGCATTCGCGCCGAGCTGCTGGCAGGCGCCCTCGCAGAAGTTTTGAGCCTCAGCCTGGACGTCGCAGAGGCGGTCCGCGGCCGGGCACGAGAAGTTCTGGATGCCGCGCGGGCAGTACGTGCCTACCGATGCCGCTCAGACATGAGGGGCACCCTATAAAAAGTTAAATGAACAAAAGTTTGAACGCAATGAAAATTCAATTGAATTCTTTTTTGATAATAATGTGAGAGTTTTCTTCTTTTGTTCATTGCGCGCGTCGAGGGGGCGCCGTCGATGCTCTAAACCCTCGGCGCGCGTCGACGAGGCTTTGAGGCGGGCGCCGCGCGGCTGCGCGCGCGTTTGCAGGCGGAAGTCGGAGAAGTTGAACGTCGACGTCTGCGATCCCGCGCGGTGGTCGTCGATGAACGAATCCGTGAAGTCGAAGGTGTGCTTGATGGCCGCGGCGCGCGCAGCGACGAGGGCCCACGCCCACATGCGCAGCGCCATCTTCAAAGGCTCGAGTGAGCCGCGGAGCGCAGCGTCCGACGACGGCGCAATCTAGAAATCAGAGTGGCAGGGTTCCGCACGTCGGGAGGCAGCTACTATTATGGGGGGTCTTGCTCCGGCGACGGCGTCCGATGGCCGACGCGTCGGACGCCCTAACCTGCCGTTTTTTTGCTAGCGCCCAGGGACGCCGGGTGGCTATACGTGTGGCTGGGTTGAATAAAAAACCGGATTTGTGAGGCTCTTGAAGTTTTTGAGTTAGTGGCTCTGCGCGCAAGACGGCGGTGCCGGCTTTCAGATGCAACAAGAATTTTGCAAATCGGTGGCCATGGCGCCGAGATAGAGCTTGCCAAAGGTGCCCATCACCACTGCCAAAGCCCTCTTTACCATCGATTTTCTCGAATCCGATCCGCGCCATTCGATCCGGGATCTTAAACAACCCAGCCACACGTGACAAAAACAAGCGCTCGGATTGGGACGAATGGCTAGCCGTTTCGCTGGCTTGAGTACCAGACACGTACGCGCGGGCCGGGAACGGAGACCTCTGATCGGGCTGTAATTATTACATGGCTTTTTATGCTAAACCTAGAAACCCGCGGCGCCCAACCCCCAAACTGCTCAGTCGTATGAAGGTAGAAATCTCTCACACCGCCCGTGCTGCGACCTCGCGTTTCTCGTCGCGCTCCGCTACTTAGAGCAAAAAGACGTTCGCGCCTCCCACCGGGCCCACGTGCGCATCGTCTCGAGCCACCACTACGTGGCCGCGCCCGACGTCAAGCTCGACGTCGCCCGCATGGCGCCCATGGTCCCGCCGCCGCTACCGCCGGCCCACGAGGCGCCGCACTTCAGCTACCTACCACTGGACACTCTGCCGAACTCGCAGCCCGACGCGGGCGGCGACGGCTCCACGGTCCAGGAAAGTGTTGATCTGGGAAGGCGAGGCGCTGGTGTCCTCGCCGCTGCGCCGCGCGCGCTGCGCGCGGGCGCTGGTGGAGCCTGGACCGGAGCGCGGCGCGGCGCCGGGCTCTGCGGCGGCGCGCGCTCTGGTTCCAGGGGCTACCCGCCGCTCGCGAGCGGTGGGTCTGCTGCAGGCGGCGCGCTCTGCGCGCAGGCCCGCAGCTGTGTAGCTGCGCACAGCTAGCAGGTGTAGCGCGGTGGCTCACAGCGCGAAAGCGGGAACATAGCCCAGATCAGAGTGAGACTGCGTTACGGGTATCCTAGGCGTATCCTGGCTCCTCTCCTGGGCGCTCCGGTCCAGGCCCCGAACGGCGCCTTCGGCGCCTCTTTTTTTTTTTTTTTTTTGTGTGAAAAAGTGCGTATCCGCGACCGTCGGCGGCGTGCGCCGCGTGCCGACGATGACGCTGAAGTCGGTCTTCGACGTGCTGCTGCCCGTCGGTGCGCACGTCGATTTTCTTTACGTCGACGCGCAGGGCCACGGTTTGAAGATCCTCGAGGGCGCGGGCGACTCCCTGGCGCGCGTCGACGCGATCGTCGTCGACGCGCTCCTGCGAGACGAGGCGCTCATGTACGAGACGCAGAACGGCTGCGCCGTGGAGTCGGGCAACTTACCCTCAACTCCTACCTCAACCTCGGATGGCCTCCGGCCACCTCACCATCGACCTCCATACTCAAGGGCAGCCTCCCGGCTGCCTGCCCCTAGGTCCCCGGCTCGCTCCCCGCCTCGCCCCTGGCTCGCCTCCGCCCCGCCGGGCACGTGGCAGACTCTCGGAAAAGCTAAAGACTAAGTGGAGAAGCTAATGGGCGGAATTACCAAGCGGAGCGGCAGCAAGTCTCCGTCCGACCCACTGATGATAAGTAGGTTTGAGGAGCTGAGGATTTGCATGCTAACCTATCATAATGATTGTGGCAACAATAGCCGCATTTCCATATCCTTCTGAGTCGGCACAAATGAAGCACCCGCCCTGCCCTACCCTCCTCCATCCCCGCTGAGGTGGCTGCGCCATCCAAGCGCGGTCCGTCGGCCTTCATTCTGGCATCTTTAATTGAAACTGAGCTCAACCTCCCCTTGAGGGAGGATTTTACTTGCTTCCTTTAGCTCAGGCTAGTGGGAGATACGAAAGGCCAAGTGGACGGAAACTACTACAAGTAGCTCTGCCGCTCGTCGAAAATTCGGACCGGGCTGTGTCCTCGATGGGGGGGTACCGCAGCTCGGAGAAGGCTGCATCTGAATGACGCGCCGCGTCGCGCGCGCTGCGCTGGCCTACGCCGCGGTCGGCGCTCGGGCACGGGTCTGCGAGGTCACGATCCAGGTCGACGGCGCGGGCGTAGGCCTCGCCTTCGCGGACGATGTGGAGCTCGACGCGGCCGTGCGCGGGTTCGTGGCCCGCTTCGCGCTGCCCCTCGACCAGATGGGCTGCGCCGACGACGGTTGCGCCGTCGAGTACATCAAGGCGCACGCCCGCCTGAACGCCGCCTGCGACGCCGCGCCCTACGGCGACGCCGCGGCGTCCGACGTGGACGCCGCGTCTCCGGACTACGCTGCGCCTCTGGACGACGAAGACACCGCGCGGTCCGAGCCCGGCGCATCGCTTCTGGACGACGACGATGCCGCGCGGTACGAGCCCGACGCCGCGGCGGACGCCGGCGAGCGCGAGGCCGCGGGCGAGGCCGCGCCGGCAGGATCGGCGGCGCTCCTCCCGTCGACGCTCGAGGACTACGTGACCCTGTGGATGGTCGCGTGGTCCGCGTGCTTCGCCGTCGCCGCGGTGGTCGCGGCGCTCGATCGCGCGCTCGACCTCCGCGTCGAAGACCGGTGCCCGCGCTTCCGGCGGGCCTTCTCGCTGCCGCGCGGCGCGCGGCGCTGGCTCCTCGCGACGGGCGGTTTCGCGGCGTTGCTGGACGCGCGCGGGAACCTGCTGCCGAACCTGCACGACGCGCTCCACGGCCCCGGGGGCCTCTGCCGCGTCGGCGCCGTGGGCCACGCGTCGCTCCACGACGTCAAGGTCGAGGGCGCGTCCTACGCCCTCTACGCGCTCGAGGCGGCGCTCGGCGCGGCGCAGCTCTTCGCGGCGTCGAGGGATGCGCCGGCGAGCCCGCTGCGGGAGACCCTGCTCTGGGTGTTGCTGCATTCGTCGGAGCGCGCGTGCTCCGAGTCGCACGGCCTGGGCAAGCAGTGGGCGTACGCGGCGCTCGTCCAGCTCTGGGTCGCCCTCACGCCCGACGACCCGGGGCCGAGCGCGGGCGCCGTCGGCGTCCTCTTCCAGATCTGGGCCACGCACGCCTTCGCGGGCGCCGAGAAGGCCGGTCTCGGGCGCGAGGAGTGGGTGCGGACGGGCGGCGCGCTGCGCGCAGCGCTGTCGATGCCCGTCTACGCGGCGCCGCTCGGCGCCCGCGCCGCGCGCGCGATTCCCCCGAGGCTTGGGGGGGTTTTGACGCGCGGCGCCGTCCTGTTCGAGCTCGGTTTGGGACCGCTGCTCCTGGCGCGGCGCCGCGCGGTCGGGGCGGCGCTGGTTCTCTTCCACGGCGTCAACCTGTGGACGCTCGCGATCTTCGAGTTCCCCCTCGTCGCCCTGGGCGCGAGCGCGCCGCTCCTGCTCGCGCCGCCGCCGCCGCCGCGAGGAGAAAATGGGCGCCGCGGCGGCCGCGTCCAAGCCTTGCTGGCCGCGCTCCTGGTCTACGCGAACGCGCGCGTCCTCTGCGCGTCGTGCGACGCGACGCTGAAGTCGAGGTACGCGGGCGCCCTGGCGCTCCCGGCGTCCGCGCGGCGCCTCCTCGGGGGGCTGGCCATCGACCAGAAGTGGCCCCTGTTTGCCCAGGTCTGGGGGACCTGCACGTACCGGCTCCACGCAACGCTGGCGTCGGGCGACCACGCGAGCGCCCACGACTGGCTCGCGGGCGGCGACGTCGCGACGTCCGCGGCCGGCGAGTCGCTCCTCGAATTCGCGAACCGCGACTTTGGCGCCAGGCCCCACTCGGTCTGGGGCGGCCTCTGGGGCTGGCGCGCGATGGGGAGCGCCCATCTGCACAGCATGCAAAACAGGCCGCGCGCGGACACGCGCGTCCAGCGCCGAGTCTGCGACTCGCTCCTGGCCGCGCCGCCGCGCGACGCGGCGGTCGCCGCGGCCACCGCCGACGGCTATGACGCCGAGGTCCGGCCCGACGGCGAGATCCGCGCGACGTTCCACTTCACATGGCGCGGGGCCCAGCGGTCGTTCGCCGTCGCCGTGCCCGGCGGGGGCGCGCTCTGGTCCGCGCGCGACGCGTCGCGGGACGTCGGCGCCGCCTGCGACGACGCGGGCGTGCCCGCGGCCGACTGCGACGCGACGCTCAAGCCCCACGTGCTCGCCGCGCTTCGCGACCTCGCGCGCCCGGCGTCCGTGTCGCGCGTCGACCTCTGCAAGCCGGACGACACCGTCGGCGACGTCGAAGCCTTCGTTGCTGCGTCTGTGAGCGTGGCGAAGATCACGACCCTCGACTGCGCGACGGACGAGGTGAGGAACGAGGACGTCGACCCCCCCCGCCCGGTGCACATGTGACATCCGTGTTTGGTGATTGGGCGCCACTTAACTAACTCGCGGGGGGCGCGAGGTGGTTCGCGGGTGGGCGAGTATGGTTGGATCGACGTTTTATCGCACTTCCGGCGGTCGTCGCAGGCCCAGTCAGGCCATAATCGGCGAGCCTCGGAGATTCCCGATCCCGCTCCGCCTTCTCCGCTGCAGGCGGACTGCCGTCGGGAAGCTCCCCCGCGGACGCGGAGCCGTGCTCCCCCGCGAGGGGAGAGCGTAGCTCCCCCGGAGCCGCGGTCTCGTCGGCCGCGGGGACCGTGGAGCCGTCGCCGTCCGCGTCGGGCTGCGAGTTCGGCAGGGTGTCCAGCGGCAGGTAGCTGAAGTGCGGCGCCCCGTGGCCCGGCGAGAGCGGCGGCGGGACCATGGGCGCCATGCGGGCGACGTCGAGCTCGACGTCGGGCGCGGCCACGTAGTGGTGGCTCGAGACGATGCGCACGTGGCGGCCGATCTGGACGCGGATGGCGCCGAAGCCGTAGTTCCGCGCCGCGCCGAGGTACCGGCCGAGGGCTCCGGACGTGCGGAAGCGCTCGGACCGGTGCATGTCGAAGAACGCGACGTGCGCGTAGAAAGGGTAGAACGCCGACAGGTCGACGTCCTCCTGGAACGCCGCGTAGTGGGCGTTGATGTCGCCGTGGTAGTGTAAGTTCAGACAAGCGATGGCGTGGCACGCGGCGTCCTAGCGGCGCCGCGACGGACGCCGCGCGGGACCTCTCGTGCAGGATCTTGTGCACTAGCCATAAATCGGCACATTCGCCATGGTGCGCCGCACCACGCAGCTCCCCAGATTTTCGCGTCCCCCGAAATCCGGCACTTTTTTCATGTGGGGCCAGTGGCGAGGAGAAAAAAAGAAAAAAAATAATAATAAAAAAGAGGCGCCGAAGGCGCCGAATGTCAAGAACGGGTTAGTTGCACGTCTTTCCATCAAAAAATCAGCTCATTTGGCCTCAATCTCGCCGGGAACAAGCCATTTGAAGTGATAGTCCTCTAACCTAGTAATCGTACACTAGGGGCAAACCACGCCGAACTGCGTCGCCGCGGCCTCCAGCAGCCTCCACCCCGCGCCCCCTCGCACGGGGGGTCGTACCCGCGTCGCGCGTGCGGCGGCTGTCGGCCACTCGTCGGTTCTTACCTCGCTCCGACACCGCGCGCGCGGGCCTCGCAAGGCCCGCGCTTGCAGACACAATTCGGGCCATTTCGTGTGTTCTGCGCATGCCTGGACGCGCGATGGACACCATGGATGGTCCCGAACCGTCTGCGAGCATCGTGTGCTCAATGTCGGGCTCGTAGTGCTGTGCGCCATGTCGTGGGCGCTCAAACAAGTCGATTCGGGGCAGCCTCGCGGGCACCCAAAAACACTAAATTTGTGTCTGGTGCCTGGTCCGCGCCCGGCCCGGGGGCCGGACCCGAGCCCTGAAGCAGCCCGAGCATCGCGCCGCGCAACGTCGCGACGATGTGCCGCCGCAAAGACGGAGAGGACTATCAAAGCTTCGGAGAGGACTATCGTTCTCCGAGCTGCTGCGTGCGCTATCTCAGCGCCATCGCCGAGTTACGACATGTTCAAAGCACCGAAATTATCCGCGCCGCGACGAGGAAGACGATGATGTCGCGCAATCCCGCAGCCGGAGGCGTGTGTGGCCGGGAGAGCGCTCTGTGTACGACAGGTGGTTCAATGATAGTCCTGACGGATACAATAGTAGGTAGGTTAGAAGTCTATTGTATGACATTGTTGCTCTGGACCTCCTGTCCAGAACCACCGCACGAGCACCGCGCGGCCCCGCATTCATCGCTGCGACACGCCGCATTCATCGCTGCGGCGGGATCGATGGCTGGGCGCGCGTTCGCCGTCCTGCTGCTCTGCGCGGCCCGGTGCGCCGGCGCCGGCGTCGACATCAGCTTCGAGGTGAACGACCTCTCGGTCGCCGGCGACGAGTTCGTCGTCAGGCTGAGTATAGATCGAGAGCGCCTCGTAGTCGATGACGACGTCGCCGCGCTCGTGCGGGACGGGCTGCGCCGCGTGGTGGCGGGTCGGATCTCCGACGACCACGTCGCGACGCTGGTGCCCGCGGCGCTCGCCGAGGCGCGCGACGTCGCGGCGGCCCAGGTTGCGGCCGAGGCGCCGATCCGGGCGCTGCTGACGCCGACCGCGGCCGTCGGCGCGGCGTTCCGCTGGGGCGACCGCGCGGACGGCCTCGCGGCCCACGTGGCGTTCGCAGTCCGCGCGGCGCGGCGCGGGCTCTCGGCGCTGACGGCGCCGGACTACCGGGGCGCGCTGGACATCGTGGGCATGTCGGACGCCTACGGCCGGCACCTCCTCAACAACCTGCTGAACGCCGCCGGCTCGCGGTACTTGGAGATCGGCACCTTCAAAGGGAGCACGCTCGTCGCCGCGAAGCGCCCGCGCCAAAATCAAATCTTCAAGGTGACTTCAAGGTGCATATCAGCGACCGTGTTCACACAAGCTCTTCTGCCGTGCTTCGAGAGCTCGACGAGAGCGGTCGATTCGTCTAAAAGTCAGCAGAATCGACTTCGATTTGACCGAGCTAGAGAGTTCTGAAGTTTTGTCAGGACCCCCAAACCAGTGGTTGATTTCGTCGCCGCGAAGCCCCGCGCGGAACTCGAGACGCGTCGCCGCGTGGCATCCTCGCCGCCCCGTCGCCGCCGCCATACCCTCGCCGTCGACGCGTCGTCGCCGCGCAGGCGCTGGCCGGCAACGAATTTCAGGTCGACCGCGCGCTGGCGGTCGACTCGTACGCGTTCGGCGGCGACGCGACGTTCGTCGGGGACATCAGACAGTCGGGCGCCGAGGTGCGCGACGAGGCGCTCGCGAACCTGGAGACGTTCCTCGACCCGCGCGCGGCGGACCGCCGGGAGCTGCGCGTCGCCGACTGCTTTTCCGTGGACGCGGCGACGATCGGGCGCTTCAACGTGTACCCGCGGCCGGCGCGGAAATCATCGCGCGCGACGCCGCCGCGACGAGGCCCGCGACATCGCCGCGGCGCCGCCATCGCGACACGTCGACGCGACCGTCGCCCGCGCAGGTACCTCTACGACGGCGACCACGAGTACGACGACCAGTTCCGCGCGTTCACGCACTTCGACGAAGCCCTCGAGGACGTCTTCGTGGCGCTCGTCGACGACTGGAACCACGAGCCCGTCCGCCTGGGCACGCGAGACGCGTTCGCTCGACTCGGCTACGACGTCGTCTACGGCGAGGTGCTGGGGGGCGGGCGCGCGAACGGCGCATCCATCAACGAGCACAGCGTGCTCAAGTTGCCGAACCCGTGGTGGAACGGGCTCTACGTCGCGGTCGTCCGGAAGATGAAGGCGCACGCGGAATTATATATGTGTGAGAAGGAGATAACATATCCCGCCGGCGGGATATGTTAAACGCCGCTCCAACTTGTACTTCAACAGGGACCTCAACACAGCCGCTTGCCCTTCAAATCTGGGGCGAAGAACCGGAACTCGTCGAGTCGAGCTCGTCCGAGGAGGAGGACGACGGCGCGTCCCCCGGCGGCACTCGCAAGGCCCAGCGGAACAAGAACACGCCGGCGACGCGCCGGGCTCGCGGCAAGAGCGACAGCCGCGCGTGGGATCCTGCCGAAGCGTTCCTCGAGCCCGATTCGCTGTCAGACGACGACGCGGACGACGAGGAGGAAGATGACGATGAAGAAGAAGGCGACGACGAAGAAGACGACGACGACGACGATGACGACGAGGAAGAGGAACAAGATGCTGAGATGTAGCTCCAGAGTGCGCGTACGGACGCGTCGACGGCGCCACGGGCCTTCGGGAGCCCCTCCAGCACCTAGCAGTGGCCCCCCGACGCTACCCCGACCGTGCCCGACGCAGCGCACGACCCCCCATGAACCCTATGACCAACCCCGCCGCCCATGGCCGCCCTGCAGCACCACAACGACCCAACCTGGGTCGTGCGTGCAACTGGGCCTTTTCGGCCAGGGGCCCTTTTGGACGACTTTTGCGACCCCGCGACGCCCCTTAAGCCTCCCCGCACCGTCTTTTCCCCCGGTACTCTGATTTTACTTTTATTTTTCCCTGATGAGTCCCATCCTTCATCGCGTAGATCGGCGTCGATGGCGGCTCGCTTTGGCGCTTCAAAGTCGGCGTGAGGCCGGCAGTGAACCACCCCACGACACCAAGCACCACTACCCCACCCACCTGAGTCGCGACTTGCTCAAAATGAGTGGTCAAAACAGCTGCAACATGGGGTCAACGAAGCCTGTGAACCACCCGTTCTGGCCGATCGGCAGCTGGAGGGCTGCTCGGCCATGACCTCCACACGGTCGAAATTTATGATCGAGCGTCAAAACCACCAGTTTGCTCAAGCTCGAGATCAAAACTGGTCGATAGAGCCAAAACAAGCATATTTCCGGTGGATTCGAGTGGTCTCCAGCGGCCCCAGGGGTACCACCCCCACCACCACCACCACTACCTCACCCCATTCTCAGAGCACTCATCTCAGATCAGCATGACAGTGGTTAAGGGCTCTGACCACGGTCGACCCCCCCCAGAAGTACGAAACAATTGCTAACGATACCGGGTGGTCCCGGGGGCGGTCACGACGCGTCCGCCCCAGTCCGGGGACGTCCGCGAGGGACGGCGTCGGCCAGGGGCTCGGATGGGACGGCGTCGGTGGTGTGGCGCGCGCGCGCGAAACGACGCCCGCGGGCGAAACGCGCGCGAAAAGCGGACTCAGTGCGCCGCCGCGGTCGTGATCGCGCGCTCGGCGGCCGAGGTGATCGTGTACGTCGCGCGATGGCGCGACGGCGGTGGTGCCGCCGACGACGG
>NW_008705603.1:126012-187323 GCF_000186865.1 Aureococcus anophagefferens
AACGCTCCTGCCGTTCGCGCGGTAGATGCGGACGGTGAAGCGGCGCGTGTCCGCGCCCGTGCGGTCGAGAGGCGCACCAGGACGACGGGGTCCCCGGGGCGGTACTCCTCGTTGTCGTGCGTCCGCGTCGCGCGGTCGTCCGCGACGACGTAGCCCTTCCCGCCGCTCCCGCGCTGCTCCATGACGCGCGCGAGCAAAAAGGCGTGCGTGCTGCCGCCGCCCTCGCGCTGCGGGCGCCAGTAGTCGCCCGTCTCCAGCGCCACGAAGTCGCCGACGTTCAGCGACTCCGCGAGCGTCCACCGACGGCCCCCAACTAAGGGCTGCCCCGCGGCGGCAACGACGACGGGCTGCCCGTAGAACCGGCCACGTTCGCGGCGCACCTTCGGCTGTGCGCGAAGAAGTAGAGAGTGCGCGCCATGGTCCAAAACCCATGATCAGCAGACCATGCAAACGACGCTATCGACACCGATGTCGATTTCGAGCGGCTGTATCTGGGCTGAAATGCGCCAATTGCGCATTTCAGGCGAGGCGCTGATTGGCTACGCAATGGTTCCAGCGCTTCGCTCCGCTGGAGGCGGCCAGGACCGTCCCCCGCGGGCGCGCCCCCGCGCCACCCACGTCCCAGGGGGGCCTGGGACACGTCCGGCCAGGCGCCGGGGCCGAAGACGTCAACCCTGAATTAAACGGAGTTTCAGGGGGGAGTCGACCGCGACCCTCTAGAGCCTAAGGTTGTTTGTGCATACTTCCTGCGTCTACCTCATATTTAGGGGCAGCTTTGACGCGTGATGGACCCCCTGGATAAGATGCAAACAGGCAGCCTCTCGACGATGATGCAACGCTAGATGACGATGCGACCGTTGCTCGTCTTACTCGCCACCGTCGCGCGCGGCGCCGATGTGCAGATCCCGAAGACGGCAAGATTATGGATCGCTACCGAAGACGTCCCCAGATCCAAGTCGCTCTACGCCGAGGCGCACTGTCCCGGCTACGACGACGTCTTCGTCGTGCGCCTCGCCTGCGACGACGAGCGCGTCGAGGATGGCTACCACCGCTTCTTCATCGAGCGGGCGGAAGCCTGCGGCGGCCCACCGTTGGCGTCGATCGTTGGCCGCGTCGACCTGCTGCGGACGACGGCGACGACGCTACTCGGCGGCGCCCTCGACGGCATCCTCGACCGCGTCGACGCTCTGCTCCTCGACGACGTGGAGACCCACGCCTGTGACGACGCCGTCGCGGCCGCGGCCGCGCGCGGCCTCGGTTTACGTAACTCGTCCGCGTGCCGTCACGCGCGCCGCGCACGGCTCCTCTACGGCCCGCCGACGGCGGACCTCTTCGCGTCGCTGACAATGTTCCTCCCGCGCGACGCGGCCCGGCGGCGGCCGGCTCGGACGACCTCGTCGTCGCCGGGCTCCCGAACCAGCTGCCGCGGTGCCGCGAGGACGGCGAGCCCCTCCCCGCGGAGGCCCTCCGGCTGGACGGTCGGCAAGACCAGCACCACGCTCTCGTGCGTCCCGCGGAGACGGAGCGGCTGATGCGCGCGCCACCGGAATGCGCTTACCCGAACCGCGCGTGGGTCTGGCTTCGGCGTCCCGCGGCCGCGACGATGTTCGAGATGTTTTGACCGGGAAGACGATGAAGAATCGCCACCGACGCGCTTCGTAGGTCTGCTTCTCCGATGGCGCGGCCTTCTGCTTCGTCGGCGCCGAGCTCGTCGAGGCCGTCGTGGCGCCGCCGCGGTCCGCGGGCGCCGTCGTGCCCGTGGCCTGGTCCCTCTACGCGGACTCGGACCGCGACATCATCGTGATCTTCGACGTAGCGGTCGCGGCGGGGCCCGGCGTCGACGCGGCCGCGACGGCGGCCTGGCTCTGCGCCGAGTCGGCGCCCCGCGTCTACCTGCGGACGCCCTGCGTCGCGGGCGACGTCGCGCGGCGCCTCGACGCGGCGGAGCCGCGCCTCGTCGACGTCACGCTGCGCCGGCCGATCCGGATGTACGACAAGCACGACGGCTCCTGGGTGCGCACGGGCGTGGGCACCTACGCCCAGACGGCCGGCGCGGCGCCGCCAAAGATCGACGTCTGGTCCGGCGTCGCCATGGTCGCGGCGGATACGGACTTTGGGGGGTTGGGGTGCCGGCCGGCCGAGGCGGCGCGCCAGCGCGTCGCGGTGCTCTTCGTCGGCGAGGTGCGGTTGCGGGACGCTGACAGCTTCCGCGCGCTGCAGGACGCGACGGCGGGCTGCGACGGCTTCGTTGCGACGTACGCGCGGCATTTCCCGACGGCTCGCGAGCTGTTCGGCCGCCCGGACCGCGTCGTCGGCGTCGACGGCGCCGTCGCCGCCTGCGAGATCTGCGGGCAAAAAGGCGGCGGACGCTTGATCTCCTGGGTCCAGCTCCAGGCGGCGCTCGACGCCTTCGAGCCGGAGCTGCGACGCTACGACGTTTTGGTGAAGACGCGGACGGACCTCGATTTCCATCCTCCTTACGCGTCGCTCGTCCCCGCGGTCGGCCGCGTCCACGCCGAGATTTTTGTCGAGGTCGCCTACGCGGCGCCGCCCGTCTTCTATGCCGCCTTTGGGAACTGCGTCGACCGATTGATCAAGCCGTGGTTCGCGCGCGGCGACGGCTTCGGGTTCTCCCGACGCAACTCGACGCGGCCGGTCTACGTGCCCCTGAATTGGACGAACGCCCTCGAGAGCGACCTCACGGCGCTGCGCTGGCGCTGGCTCCACGTGCCCGAGCGCCTCGGCGGCGCCATCGCGACGCCGCGCGATTTAAAGCGCGTCATCTTCGACCATCTGCCCGAGCTCGAAGGCGCCAGAACGGGCGAGCCGGCGGTCCTCGCCGACGCGATGGAGGCCTGCGCCGTGAACGAGTTCGCGTCGGCATTGTGCGGACAGTTCGGCCTCTTTTCCTCCGAGACGTTCATGGCCTACGCCATTCTCCAAGCCGCGCCCGCGTGCCTCATCGCCGGGCGGCAGAACCTGTCGCCGGGCAATCTCTACAGCCTCGCGGAGGACCGCCACGCCTTCACCTGGGCCGCGGACGACGACGAAGCGTGCCCCTACGCCTTCGACGGCGGCGCGGCGCCGCCGGCCGCAGACGTCGTGCCCGGGTTCGCGAGCTGCGCCTACGCCGCAACCTTCGACGATGCCACGCGGGTGTCCGTGACCATCGACGCGACGGCCGACGCGGCGAATGTCGAACGCGCCGCCCAGGACCTCGCGCGCGCGATCCCGGCCGCCGTCGCGGCCGCCGCGGCCGCCGCGGGCTGCGGCGCCGCGTGCCGCGAGGCGCAGCTCGCGGCCAACATCGAGGGCGAGCGGCGGGCCTGCTTCGCCGCGGCGGCGAAGCGGGCCGCGGACGTTGCGAGCTCCGACATCGCGTCGATCGATCTGTATGCCTCTGAAGTAAAAAAATAAAGAAACCAAGCTAATCATGTGGCTGAGGAAGGTAGAGGGAAATACCCCAAACTAGGGTAACAAGGAACGTCGAGGTCAACGTTAAGGGTGCAGTGTCATCTCCATAGTGTGACGTCGCGAAAGGCGCACTACCAGCACCTCGTGCCAACGGGGCTGCCTCCCGGCGAAATGGGGTAGCAGACTTGTGGCCTGGGGTAGGTGATGGGGGGTGTATGTTTGGGGTAATTTGCGAGACGTCTGTCTCGAAGGTGCAACTCGTCGGTCGGCTCGGCGCGAGGTGTTCAGAAAGTTTCGCGCTATGCGCAGTCCCAGCGACCTTGCACGCGGGGACGCGCGCGCGGAGGTAGGCGCGAGCGACTAAATTTAATGCATCCATGCCGTCGCTCTCTAAAATCAGCGGAGCCAAATACATAGAGCGAGCCGCCAGAATGCTCAATAAGCCAAACATGACGCACCCGTTGGAAAGCTCAACGGCTTCACCAATCCTATGTTGCTCTGGACCTCCTGGCATCTTGTGGTCGGGTTCGGTCGCCGACGCGAGGACGAAGGGGCCGTCGTCGAACGGGGCTGCCCCATCGCTTCGGCGCCTCGGGCGGAACTCGAAAGCGCCGCCGGAGCGGCGGCATCGTGTGCGCCAGCGAGGGCTGCCTCACGACGACGCCGAGGCCTGGGGGCGCCGCCGGTCACGACGTGAGCTCGGAGTGCTGCGTCTCGCAGTCGAGATTGCGCGCGCGCGAGTTGGTGACGGCCGCGGCGCGCGGCGCGCACCGCGCACCAAACGATCATCGACGCTGCGATGGAACTGATATAGTGCAGCAGGAACAGGCGTTGGAGAGCATGTTCGCGCCTCGGTCATCCCAAACCCCCACGCGCGTAGCGAGAAAGGGGGCAGCTCCATAAGCTAGCGGAACCAAATACATACAGCGAGCCATTAACAACACGTAAAAGCAGGAGCTCAGCCCTGCAGCTAAGGATCCACTAACTAGAAGTTTAAGCAAAGAGAGTGAACTCGGGCTTTGGGGTCTGGGGTGGTAAAATTTAAACCAAACCGACTGGGGCGTACTCGGGGGGACCTCGGGTGACTTCCCCTGGGTCCCGGGCTAGTTCCTGGCACCTACTTTCTGGGCCAGTCGGTCGGTCGGTCGGTCGGTCGTCGTCGTCGTCGCCGCCGCCGCCGCCGCCGCCGCCGCCGCCGTCGTCGTCGTCGCGCGTGGCCCGGCCGCGGAACATGCCAAACGCAGCGTCAGATATCGTTCAACCATCGTTAGTGTCGGATCATGCATAGATTTGTTCTCCTCATGGTGAAGACGGGCGCAGGAGCGGCCACCACGGGAGCCGCAGGTGCGGCCCCCTGCGCTGGGGCTGCTGCCATATTAGCCAGCGACGCTACCAAGGGGATATAAATCTAGATACTATTTATTACCCTTGAGCGAGCCGCACACCAAATTGCAAGCAAAGCGGCCCTCATGTACGGTTGCCACTTGGCGCGCGTCTGAGCCGCGCATGGTGCGCCGCCTGCTGCTTGTCGGCGCCGCAGCCGCGGCCGCGCGCATCGTCTTCCCGGCGCCCTACGCCGTCAATGTCGGCGGCGACGCGCTCGTCGACGTCCTCGTCGAGGGCCCGGATCCGGCGCCCGCCGAGCTCTGGGTCGACGGCGTCCGCGCCTGCCCGGCGCCCGGCGCCTGCGACAGCGACGTCTGCCCGGTGGCGGGTGACGTCGTCTGCGAGGTCGCCGAGGTCGCCGACGTCCGCGGCCTCGACGACGGCGCTTTCGTCGGCGTCCGGACGCGGTTCCGGCTCTCGGGCCTCGACTTCGGCGCGCGGGGCCTGCAGGACGGCCGCGCCGGCGAGGCCGTCGTGCTGCGCGTGGCACCGCCGCGGCCGGCGCTGAATATAGGCCAGTGGCACCTGGACCCCGGCTCCTTCGGTGACTCGGCCGACTGGCGAAGGCTGGCCGCGAAGGCCGACAACCTCCGCTACTTCACCACGCTGCGCCTCAACGGCGCCCTGGGCTGCGCGTCGCTGGCTCCGGCGCTCGCGCAGATACTCGTCGACGCGGCCTTCTTCGACGCCGAGTCGCTCGGCCCCGACGGCGACTGGGTCACGGCCGCGGTCCTCGGCTCCCTGAGCTGCGCCGCGGCGACGCGCGTCGTCGTCTTCGGCGACGCCTGCCCCGCTGGCGTTTTGCGCTGGGCGAGCGTGCTACCGCGGGTCGACGGCCGCGGGCGATCGAGGGTCGCGGACGGCGACGCGGCCGGGGGCTGCGGCGGCTGGACATGGGGCCCGCGGCGGCCGGCGACCTTGACTGTCGTCGCGCCGAGGAGGGCCCTGGAGGACGTCATTGCCGAGGACGGCGGCCCGCTCGCGCGAATCCTAGGCATGCCCGCGGCTCGCGGTGGCGCAGCGCCCGCGCGGCCCTCGTCGGCGACGTTGCTGTGGCCCGCGGGCGTCGACGGGCCAACCGTCGGATTGGCCGTGGGCTCCGCGTGTTGCGCCGCGGCCGCGCGGCTCTTCGGCCCCGATGAGCCGCTGCTCCTGGGCTTATTGCCGGACTTCACGTTCCTGGGCGCGCTGAGCTCATACCCGGAGTCGCTCCACTTCCAGATGGACCTCGAGAGGCCCGCGTCGGCGCGCGCGGTTCGCGTCGTCAGCGACGCGGACGCGCGGGCTTTTTGCCACACGCTCGCCGGCAACGACACGCTCGCCTTCGTGGGCCCCGTCACGGCGCCCGTCGTCCTCCACGCGCTCCACGTCGCCGCAGGTTACGCGGACCCCGTCCACGCGGGCCAGACGCCCCGGGCGCCGGCGGCCGCGTTGTCGCGGGTCCAAAAGGCGCTGACCTTTCGCGTGCCCGCGGCGCTGGCGTTCGAGGCGCTCGGCGCCGCGGGGTTCGAAGGGCTCGGCGGCCGCTCCCGCGACGCCGCTTTCGCGAAGGTCTCCGACTCGGACGAGGCCGCGCGCGAGTGTCACTTCTCGGCGCTCGTGCGCGGCGGCGCGGCGCCCGCGGCCCTCGGCGCCGTCTGGCGCGTCGGCGGCGAGCTCTGGGCGCACGGCGCGGCGCCCACGGATGCGCCGTCGAACTCGTGGTCCGCGTGCTTCGTCGAGGAGCTCGACGGGACCCGCCAGTTCCACGACTACCTCGACGACGAGGGGGCCCGGGGGGCGCTCGTCGGCTTGAAGGGCCTGCTCGAGGCGGCGCTGGCCCTCGCGCGCGCGAGGGTCGTCCACCGCGACCTCGGCTCCTGGAATGTGCTCGTCGATTCTCAGGACAGAGTGCGCGTCGTTGACTTTGGGTGGGCCGCGGCGCTCGACGACGACGGCGTCGCGTCCGCGGCGTCGCCCTTCGGCGACGCGATCCACCGCCACACGGGCCTGCGGCTGAACTTTAGGCCGGGCCTAGGGCCCCCGCTCAGCGACGGCGCCGCGGTCGCGGACCTCGCGCGGCTCGCGCGGGCCGCGCTCGACGGAGCGCCGGGCTTCGAGCGCGAGGCGGCGGCGGCGGGCGCCGCCGCCGACGCCCTCGACGCGCACGGCGCGCTCCACCCGGGCCTCGTGGGCTTCGAGGCGGGGCTGGCCGACGCGCTCGCGACGCTCGCGGCGCCGCCGGCGCCGGCGAAGGCGCCGAGGACCTACGCGGCGTGCGCGCCGCCGTCGGCGCGCGGCGCGGGCGACGGCTTCCACGTCCTCGTCTTCTGGGCCGTGTCGCGGCCCGCGTGGGCCGGGCTGCTACTAGCCGCCGAGGCAACCGCGAAACTTGTCGCCGTCGTCCAGCTCGCGCCGGCGCCGACGTGTCAGCGCATCCAGCGGCTCTACGGCCACCAGCCCCTGGCGTCGCCGATCCTTGAAGGCAAGTGCGGCTTCGTGGACGGCAAGGGCGAGGCCTTGGTGGTTGTCGCGGACTTTGGTTCGCCGAGCCCGCTCAGCGCGGATGACGCACCGGGCCCCGCGGCGACGCAGGCGGCCGCGGACGGCCGCGCAATCTCGCTGAAGCGGCGCCTCCGCGCGCGGCATCTCGAGCTTGACGTCCCCGTGCCCGACTTCGTCCACGGCACCGTGGACCGCTGCGAGGCCGCGCGCGACGCCTTCTTTTTTACGGGACGGCGCCTCGCGGACCTCGCGGCGCTCGCGGCGTCGGACCCGCCGGTCGTCAACGGCCGCGTCGTCGTGCGCCGGCGTGCGGGCGTCGCGGGCGACGACAAGACGGCCGGCGGCTGGGACAGCTTCCGGGACCTGCTGTTCTACCTGAACGCGACCGTCGCCTACGTTGTCTACCGCAACGGCGCCGCGTGCGTCGCCGGCCGCTGCGGGGACGCGGACCTGTTGGTGGACGACCTGCACGCCGCGGTCGTGGCCGTCGCGGCCGGCGTCGGCGAGGAACCCTCCTCCTGGCCCGGCGCGGGCGCGACACGCTTCGAATGGAGCGAGCACCACTACGGCACGGTCATCGCCGGACGACGGGGCTGGGTCGAGATCCGCCAGTGGGATGCCGACGAGGGCTTCGGCGACAGCGCGCCGAAGCGGTGGCGCGGCGACATCCTGAAGCGGCGCGTCTGCGACGGAGATCACTGCGAGCCGGGACCGCTCGACGCCTTCCACACGACTTTGGACCGCGCGCTGGTGCCGAGGGCCGCGCGGCCGGATACGCCGAAGCTCGACGCGCGCTACGTCCCCGTGCTGCGGGCCGCGGCGCCGCGCCTCGGCGCCGCGGCGGTCGCCCTCGCGGCGGACCTGCGCGTCGGCGCCCTCGCGGCGTACCACGCGGCCTTCCTCGCGGCCCACGGCTACCTCGAGCCGGGAGCCGACGCGGCGCTCGCGGCGCTCGCGAATCGCACCGACGCTATGCCCATCTTCCACAAGCCCGGCGCACTCGCGGCGCCCTTCGACTCGTCGCTTCACCCGGAACTGATATCCGTTCCACCGACATTCAACTTGCCAGGCTTCTAAAATTAAAGAATACTACCTAGGTATATTTACTAGCCTACTGAGTAAACTCAAGTTCAAGGCCTAACCTGGCGGAGGGCGACCTCTCGAAAGGCCGGTGTCGTCACCGATTCTCGACGCGGAGTTTTCGAAATCGATGCGGTGCGAGCCTGAGGGACGAAAGTCCACTGTCCGAGCCGCGCAAGTCCACTGTCCGAGCCGCTAACATATCCAGCCGGCGGGATATGTTAAAGGCCGCTTCAACCTGGGCTTCAACCTCAAACCTTGCACTTCAACAGGGACCTCAACACCGCCACTTGCCCTTCAAAAGGGACCTCAACACCGCCGCTCACGCCTCGCCGGGGACCTCTGACGCGCCGCCCACGCCTTGCAGTTTGCCCTTAAAAGAAACTTGAAGGGCAATTTACCAAGGCGAGGCAGTGGGGTGAATCAAAATCGCAAAATCGTAAGGGGTTTGGGGTATTTCGGGTCCGCGGAAGGGTTCTGGAGGGCTTCTGGAGGGCTTCTGGCACGTGGCATGGGGCGGGTCGCGCGCCCTAAGGCGTGGGCGGCGCGTCAGAGGTCCCCGGCGAGGCGTGAGCGGCGGTGTTGAGGTCCCTTTTGAAGGGCAAGCGGCGGTGTTGAGGTCCCTGTTGAAGTGCAAGGTTTGAGATTGAAGCCCAGGTTGAAGCGGCCTTTAACACATCCCGCCGGCGGGATGTGTTACCGCTAGCACAAATCAACACCAGCCGCGCCGCGGCCCACAAAAACGTGCCCTACGCCGGCGGAGCGGGCGCCTCCCCGGGCGGGGCGACGTGGCTTCCGAGGGGCGAGACGAGGTAGGGTTCGCCGCCGCCCGGCAGCCCGCGCGCCAGTGCACGGCGCGGAGGCGGGAGTCCACGACGTCGATGCCCGAGGCCCAGAGGCAGGCCTCGCGCGTCACGTCTGTGCGCACGACCTCCTCGCCCTCCGGGTCGAGCTCGTAGACGCAGGGCTGGCGACCCGCGCGCAGGTGCACGGCCGCCGGGTCCTCGGCCTCCCGGGGGCCCGCGAGGGCCTCCACGGAGACGCTCCTGAGGCGCGCGGGCGCGCCCGCGGGCGTCAGGTACGCGTAGGCAAAGCCGGTGCCACCAGCGCGGTCGTGCTTCTCCGCGCCGAGCCAGTCGACTGGCGCGGCCTCGGGCTCGGCAAAGAAGCTCGCGTCGAAGCCGGCAATCCTGGCCGCCTCGGCGAACGCGCGGAACGACAGCGGCGCCACCCACTCGAAGCGCGCCGTCGGCGAGTGATACCTGGTGCGGGGGTCGCGCGGCCGCCCTTGGTTACTTCACACGACACGGCCCGCGCGCCGGAAATTGTACGCGAAGACGGCGTGCGCGCCGCGGTGCATCCTGCAAAGCCGCAGCACCGTCTGCTTGTCCAGCACGTACTCGAAGGAACCCAGGAACGCGAAGGCGGCGACGCCGTCGCGGGCCTCGCCCGGCGCGAGCAGGAAGGGGAATTCGAGGCGGTTCACGTCGCACAGCACGGCGCCGATGCCGTAGCCCGTGACGTCCGCCGCAACGTACGCCGTCGCCGGGGGGAGGAAGCGCCGCAGGCCACCGCGGCCGGCGCCGACGTCCACGACCGTCCCGTTGGCATCGTGCGCGCCGTGCCGCAGCAGCAGCGCCGCGGCCGCGTGCTGCCGCTCGGCGCCGTCAACGAAGTGGTCGGCCTCGGACCAGAAGACCGTTGCCTGGCCCTCGGCGGGTTCGGCGCCGCGCCCCACGCAGTCCGTGAAAGCCGGACCCGGCACTGCGACGTCCCGCGCGGCCGCGAGCGCGAGCGCGAGGCAGCGGGCGGCGGCGCGCATCGCACCAGCAGCAGCTCTGGCTGTATACGTGGAATAGAAAGAAAGATCTATTTGTAGCTAACAGTCTAAGAGAGGGAAATTGGGAAAAGGAGGAAGGACCCCCATACTAAAGTGGGGACCTGCTACTATGCGACGGCGACGGCGGCGGACGGGTCGCTCGTGTCCGCGGCGCTCTTCCTCCGCCACGGCGCCGTGCTCCACTACCACCTCTCGGGGTCGCGCGCGGCGGGCTACGCGCTCGCCGGGCCCAGCGCCATCCTCGACGCCGCCGCGCGACTCGGCGCGGCCCTCGGCTGCGCGACGCTCCACCTGGGCGGGGGCCTCCGGCCCGGCGACGCGCTCGCGACGTTCAAGCGCGCCGTCGGCGACGTCGTCCTCGACTGGACGCTCGGCACCTCCGTGCTGGATCCGGGCGCGTTCGACGCGCTCATGGCGATCCGCGCGGGCGCGGTGCACACGGACGTTGAGGGGGGGAATTGGCCAAATTGGCCGGATTGGCCGCGTTGGCCGAATCCCATTGGCCACGTCCAACGGCGATTGGCCGTGCGTCCGATGGGCTTCGTCCGATCGTCCGATCTGGCCGATCGTCCGATCGTCCGATCGCGCCGATCTGGCCGACGCGTAAAAACCGACGGTGCGCGGCGTCGCGGGCTTAGTACGAGGACTACCAGCCGGAGAGGCCGTCTCGAGCGCCGGGGTACGGGGGGTAAAATTAAAAAAAAAAAATATTGGGGCTTAGGGGAGGTGCCGGGCGAGTCCCTTCGGGTCCCCGGCGAAGCCCTTGCAACCTACTTTTGGGGGTCGGTCGGTCGGTCGGTCGGCCGCCGCCGCCGCCGCCGCCGCCGCCGCCGCCGCCGCCGCCGCCGCCGCCGCCGTCGTCGTCGTCGCGCGCGTGGGAGAAATTCGAACCCAAGTCAGCCGTAGGGCGACCGCACAGAGATGATGTGTTGTTCCCATGTCCTGTGAAGGCGTATAAATCCGGAGCTGCAAAAATCGGGTGGGGACGCGCGCCGCAGTCGCAGTGATCGATGTCTGCAGAACGGCGGCAGTCCGCGGATCGGAAGTTCTGGTTCATCGGCGTCGAGGTCTTGGGCGGGTGGGAGGGCGGCGTTGGCCACTCCCATGGAATCGACGCGCTCCGGGCCGTCGCCGCTCGCGAGCGGGCTGCCCCAGACGCTGCCCACAACGTCGCGAGATCGTAGCCAATGGATGTCTTTTACGTCCAATGGCCGGGGGTCGCGTCCAATGGCCGCGGGTTCGTCCAATGGCCTCGTCCTTGTCCGATCGCGGTTGGCTCTTCGTCCGATCGTCCGATCGCGGTTGGCTGCCGTCCGACGGCGTACGTCCGACGCGGCCAATCCGGCCAATTTGGCCAATTCCCCCCCTCAACACGGACGTGGTCGATGGATCCGGGCCATTTCGACGCGTCGAGGGGCGATATGTCGGTCCTGGTGCAACAAAAAGGGAGCGGCGCTAGGGCGATCGCACAGGGACCTTGTTACGATGGGATCGCACCAGCGCCGCTCCCTTTTTATGTCCATCATCGCGCGCGCGCGCGTGGCAGCCCCGGCGGTGCGCGTCCGAGTCGAGCGCTCCGAGTGGTCGTGGCGGTCAGCGCCGGGCCCAGCGGACGATCTACGCGGCTGAGGCACTCGAGGGGTGTCTGAGAGGGTCTCGAAGCGGTCGCGGGTGTCCCCAATGCGCGTTTCCCGGTTGTTCTTCCGCGGCGGTGCACAGGGCCGCGGTGATGAGCAGGGTTCTTTTCATCTTACTTGGTCGGGGCTGCCGGCTATGCTACCGACTGCCTACTTGACGGCCCTGACACAATCCAATTCCCCGGGGCTGTGTCTCTTTGGGCGGGTGGGGTGGTGCATGCGGTCGAGGGGTGGTCCACCGCCGGCCTCCTACGTATTACAGTCACCATCATCCCCCATAATTTACATTGCCTTGCTCCGTTACTATCGCGACGTCACACTAGGGAGATGACACGGCACTCCCCCGTAACGTTGCCAATAACGTTCCTCATTACCCTAGTTTGGGGTATCTCTCTCTAGTTTCCTACACGCGCTGCTCCGTCGCGGGCCCGGGCTTGCGCGCGTAGACGATGAGCCACTGGTCCGGGTAGGAGACGACGTAGCCGAGGTGCCAGCCGCCGACCTCGTACTCGACGTCGACGAAGCCGATGTCCTCGAGGTCCTCGACGACGCGGTCGAGGTCCGTGACGCGGACGTCGTGGTCGCTGTTCGTGCCGTTCGCGTCGAAGACGTTCGCGTCGTAGGGCGCATGTCTGGCCGGGTCCAGCGGCGCCTCGTGCGGGGCGCGGTACACCATCTGGAGCGACACGAGGCCGCCGGGCCGCAGCGCCGCGAGGATGTCCTCGAGGATGCCCCGGCGCACGACGTAGACGCAGATGTGCTGCAGCGCGATCGTCGACATGACGAAGTCGTACTCGTCGACGGGCGCGGGGGCCCGGCCGTCGGCGGCCGCGAGCCCCGCGCCGGCCGACTGCCACGCATGGAACTTGGACCGGTCCCAGCCGTCGCGGCCGACGAAGGCGAGCGCGCCCTCGACGTGCCGCGCCACCAAATCGCAGCCGTCGACGCGGTCCCAGGCCGCGAGGCGCAGCAGGTTCGCCACGTTGCGGCGGCCCCCGCAGGCGACGTCGAGGGCGCGCTTCCCCCGCCAGACGCGCGGGTCCCGCACGACGGGCTTCAGGATCATGCCCCAGTACTCCGCGGCGTCGTTGTGGATGACGTGGTTCCCGGATACGAGCTCCTGCGCCGCGGGGTCGTAGAATTTGCGCTGCATGGCGACGTAGCGCCGGCAATTTTCCACGTTGGGCGCGCGGCAGCCGGGCATGGGCCGGTCCTCGCCCGCGGCGGCGCGGTCGACGGGCCAGGGCGGGAGCGCCGCGTCGGCGGTCGTCGGCGGCCGCGCGGCGGCGGCGGCCGCGGCGGCGGCCGCGACGTCGCGCGCGCCGTCGACGTCCCAGGCGCGGAGCGCCGTCGACACGTCGCCTTCCGTCGGCGGGGAGCCGCGGGCGTCGCGCGGCACGAGAATCTCGCCCACGGCCGCGATCTTCACGATCAACCCGCGCGCGTCGTCGGCGATGGTCACGCGTCTGCGCCTCAGTTCCGCGAGGAGGCCCGCCGCCGCGCAGTCCGCCGACGCGCAGCCGTCGAAGCCGAGCGACGGCCAGTCGACGTTGAGTTCCCTGAAGTCCGCGAGCAGCGACGGCAGCGCGCGATGGTCGTCGAAGACGACGGCTTCGTCGACGTCGTACTCCGTCTCGGCGATGCGGACGATCATCGGCGCGCCCGGGGGCAGCGCGAGCGCGAGCGCCGCGACGGCGCCGAGCGCGCGCATATCAGGAGCAGAATCTGATGTTGGCTTTTCGATCAATACTACTTTTTGTTAAATAGGAAATAAATAGGAAATAAATCTGGAATCAGTTTATGCTGGAAACAACATGCCTATAAGTAAGATGTAGCGAGATAGTAAGCTCCGACACGGGGAGGCAGCCTAGTTGGACTGCCCTGCCGTGTGAGGGTGAACTATCGAGGTTACGCAGTGGCGGTACAGGCTCCGGCTCTGCGGAGGCTCCCCCAGTAGCGTGGCTTCCGTAGAAACCACCCGTAGTGACGCGTTCTAAGACGAGTCCGACGCGTTGGATGGGAATCCGATGTCCAATCCGACCACTCGATGATCGCGTTCCGCGCGGCGGCCGCGCGTCGCTCCGCGGCCGCATTCGCGCGCGAATAAAACCCCGAAAACGGTACCTCCGGGGACGACCGGACAACCGAGCGACGACGCTCGCCGGCGTCTGTCGGTGGGGTGTCGGTGGCCATTTAAGTGGGAATGACCCCGCGTCGATAGCCGGACCTGACTCTACCTGACTCTCCGAAAGTCAACTTCTCGTCAGACGCTCCGCGCCGACCAGACCATCAACGGCATCAACTTCAAGAAGGGCCGCCTCCTCGTCTACTGCCACGACCTCGCCCGCGTCCACGACGACCCGGCCCGCCGCACGTTTGAGCTCGAGCCGACGCTCCGCGCCGTCGAAGCTCGGATGGTCCGGAAGACGGGCGTCGAGCTCGACGACGCGGGAGACGCGCCGGCGCCCGCCGACAAGCCCAGGACGGGCCTGTCGGCGGCCTTTGCCGCCGTCGACGGACGCCTCGTCGTGCTGTCCGAGGCCGAGAACGCCAAGACCGTCGCCGCGTGCGACGGGTGACTCCGCGCTCGCCGTCGTCTCCCGCCGCGCGCGTCCCGCGCCACAGAGCACCTCGCAACGATCTTTTAGCAGAAACTCATAAAAGAGGCTAGATCGACGAGGAATCGGGGTGTTTCGACGGGACAACGGTCCTTTAAGCGCGGCTATGGTTTACCCCAAAATCGGGGTCTGCTGGGGGTGCCTCCGCGTGGCGGGAGCCTCGAGAGACGCTCGCGCAGAACTTCGACGTCACGGAGTTCATGGACGTGAAGACGATCCGCGGCGAGATCGACAAGGTGCTCACGGAGCGCATGACGACGCTCACGCCCCTCCGCGTGAAGCACATGATGAGCGTCGTCATCCGGGAGCACCTCGGCTGGCTCGTCGTCTGGGGCAACGTCTTCGGCGGCCTCATCGGCGTCGCGTCCTGGCTCGCCAAGTACTGAGGCCTCCTAAGGGCGCGTTTATTTTTTTGAGGGGCCGGGCCCGGGGGCCGCGGCGCTCTATCGGTTGCCTCGAGACCCCCGGCGAGCCACTCGTTCCTTGTGGACGCGGCTAGACGGCACGGCCGGCTCGAGCCTCAATCCACTCGACCCCGCCGCCCCAGGTCACCGCCGCGCGCGCGAGGAGGTGGCGCGCGGAGCAGCCGGCGACGCCCTCCATGAGCGGCGCCGCGCGGAAGTAGAAAGGCGACGCGAGGACGTCCGGCGCGAAGGACCGCGCGCAGAGCTCGGCGGCGTAGGCGGCGCCGGGGCCGCCGCCCGGGCGCCGGCACGCGGCGCGCGGGCCGCACTGCGCGTCGAGGAACGGCACGCGCGGCGGCCGTTTGTCGTCGTGCGACGACCAGGGCCCGAAGGCCGCGGAGCCCGGCCCCTGGCCGTCGACGCCCAGGGTCGCGTAGCGCAGCGCCGCCGCGTAGGCGTCGCCGAGGCGCGCGAGCGCGTGCGCGGCGCCCGCGCCGTCGCGCGCGGCGACGGCCGCGTAGAGCGCGTGCGCCGCGCTGCCGTCGTCCCAGGCGGGCGTCGCCGGCGCGGCGTCGACGAGCAGGCGGCCGGCGGCGTCCCGGGGCGCGGCGTCCCGGGCCCAGGCCTCGAGGTAGGCGTCGTAGGCGCGGCACGTCCACGCGAGGAAGTCGAGCGCGCACTCGGCGAACGCGTCGGAGAAGGGCTCCGCGGCGCGCGCGAGGTCCCGCGCGAGGTCCAGGCCCTTGTAGAGGTGGCGCTCCGCGCGGTCCTGCGCCGGTAGGGACCGCGCCATGGCGACCTGGAACACGGGCGCGCAGACGGGCACCGCGGCGACGCCGTTGACAAAGGTCGCGTTCGCCGCGTTGGGCACGTCGCAGGGCCAGCCCTCGCCGACGCTCGCCCGCGGGCAGACGCCGGCGAGGTTGTAGCAGTGGACGACGTCGCGCGTCCGCGCGAGCGCCGCGGGCAGCGGCGCGGTCCAGCGGAGGTCCGGCCGGTGCTTGGCGACCCAGGCGTACTGTCGGCCCGCGGCGGCCTCGGCCGCGAGCACGTGGCCGAAGCAGAGCTGGAGCTTCTGGAGCTGGCCGCCGGTGTCGTCGACGACGAACTGGGCGATCTGCGGGAAGCGGTCGAAGGCGCCGCGCCACGCGGCGTCCGGCGCGGCCGACGCCTGCGCGCCGCCGAAGACGAAGAAGAAGTCCGCGGCGCCGAGGGGCGCGACGGCGTCGGCGATGGACGCGGCGACGCGGGGGAAGGTCCTAGCGAGGCCCACGACGCAGTGCGCGCCCGCGGCTGCTTCTGTTGTTTGGAGGAGCGGCGGCGCGAGCTCCGCGCACGCCGTAGCGCGCCCGAGCTCCCGGCACCGCGGCTCGCGGCGGCTCCGGCGCCGGTACTCGTCGGCGGCGCAGCGCGCGCCGAGCATGTCCGCGAGCCGCTCGGCGACGCAGCCGACCGTGTCGCAGCCGGCGCCCGTCGCGAGGCCCAGGTCCTCGGCGAAGTCGCGGGCGCCGGCGACGAGCTCGGGGCGCTCCGGCGGCGGCACGGACGTCTCGAGGCGCCGCGCGGCGCCGTCGACGACGACCTCGATGTGGCAGCGGCCGCCGTCGTCGCCGCGCGTCGGGATGAGCAGCAGCAGGGCTGCCGCGACGAGGCGCCGCGCCATCACGGAGCGCGAGGCGATGCCGAAGCGCGCCACGTCCCGTGCGATGTAGGCGAAGTACAATTGTAGGCAGAAGGCCGCCGTGCGCGTGCTGCGTATTGACGCCCGGGAGGTCAAGGGCGACGGCACGCCGCGCGCCGCGTCGCTCTTCTGCGTCGACCGCTTCTCGTCGGCTTTTATCTCCACGATCCCCGTCGAACGGCGCGTCTTCTCCGCGCCCGAGTGGGGCGAGGCGTGCGCCTGCTACTTCGGCACGCCGAGCCCCCTCTGCGAGTCGCTCATCGGCCGCACGCTGCCCGGCGGCGCGAAGCTCGACGCGTACGGCGCGAAGCTCAGCACCGAGCAGTCGATCCTCAACCTCGAGTCGCGGCGCACGAGCTACCACAACGCGGTGCTCGCCCAGATTTACGACTCGGTGCGGCAGGCCGGGCTCCTGGCCCAGCGCGAGCCGCGTGGCTTGCTCTTCTCCACGGGCCTCACGGCCGCAGGCCGCGCGCGGCTGGCTTCGGAGCGCGAGGCGGCCGTCATGCTCGGCGACGCGCGCGACGCCACGGCCGGCGACGGCGCGGGCGTCATCCGCGCGGCGCTCGTGCCCTTCTCCAACGTCCAGCGGCGCGTCAAGAACGTGACGCCGGACCTCGCCGTCGAGCTCATCGACAAGGTCCGTCGCATTTTCGACGTGAAAACGGTTGCCTGGTCCGCCGCCGACTCGAACTTCTACTCCACCGCGGCGTCCGCACGGAGAGGCGCGTCGCCCGTGGACAAGCGGGCGTCCTTCGTCGACAGCGAATACAAGGCGCACGCGAAGCAGATCGACGTTGAGATCAACGGCGTCTCCGACGGCCCGATGCTCCGCGCGTTGAGCTCCCTCGGCGGCTGCGTCGGCCTCGTCTTCGGCCAGTTTTCCGAGGCCTCCAAGGACGTCTCGTCCCTGCTCGCGGACGTCGCGACCGCGCTCTCCGAGTCGCGCTGGATCTCCATGGGCTGCGCGTGCCCCGACCAGGCGAAAGCCCTGCTCAGCAACGAGCTCCACCGCGAGTGGGGCACCACCGCCGCGAAGTACCGCGCGCGCTACCTGATCTCCGGCCTCAAGTTCGCCGACGGCACCTGGAAGTCCAAGGCCCGCGCCCTAGGATAAGCAGTGACGCCTTCCTACGCCTCCCTTCGCTGCTCTCTCTCCCTTCGATTCCTCCCTGCGACGCGGCTAAGGATAAGCAGATACGCGTCGCCGATCCTACCTACCCACTCACACCGAAGCGCGAAAATATAATTGCTGGCGCCTTGGCTTCAACGAGTTTTTGTGGCTATTTTTCTTGCTTTTTCATCGCTTCCCACGCAGATAATCCGATGATCCTATTGATAGGGGTTCCAATATCTGTCGCCTTGACAGTACTCGCAACAAAATGGACTATTCTATGGCGCCATATGCCCCATCCCTTTGGCCCGAAAAGACCACCCTTAAAATTAAAAAAACGAGAGAAGATTATCTGAGCCTGCGCAAGGGTCTCGCCCGACGGTAGCCCTAGGTGGGTCGCGCGCAGCCGCAGCAGCGTGGCGTGCAGGCGGCGGTCGAGCACCGACTTGCCCATGCCACGAACTCGCCGCCAAAGCGCCAAAGCGCCAGCTCCCACGTCGTTCCCTCACCCTGCGTGCACAGGTCCGCCTCGCCGTACTCAGGCGTCACGTACACGTCGGGCCACGGTAAACCAAGCTTTCGTGCCCCTTTCGAATCGTCGGCGCCTCTTTTTTTTTTTTTTTTTGTGTGAAAAAGTGAAAGTGCGCATCCGGACATCCGCGACCGAGAACATGGGCGCGTACCGCAGCTCGGAGAAGGCTGCATCTGAATGACGCGCCGCGTCGCGCGCGCTGCGCTGGCCTACGCCGCGGTCGGCGCTCGGGCGCGGGTCTGCGAGGTCACGATCCAGGTCGACGGCGCGGGCGTAGGCCTCGCCTTCGCGAACGATGTGGAGCTCGACGCGGCCGTGCGCGGGTTCGTGGCCCGCTTCGCGCTGCCCCTCGACCAGATGGGCTGCGCCGACGACGGTTGCGCCGTCGAGTACATCCAAGGCGCACGCCCGCCTGAACGCCGCCTGCGACGCCGCGCCCTACGGCGACGCCGCGGCGTCCGACGTGGACGCCGCGTCTCCGGACTACGCTGCGCCTCTGGACGACGAAGACACCGCGCGGTCCGAGCCCGGCGCATCGCCTCTGGACGACGACGATGCCGCGCGGTACGAGCTCGACGCCGCGGCGGACGCCGGCGAGCGCGAGGCCGCGGGCGAGGCCGCGCCGGCAGGATCGGCGGCGCTCCTCCCGTCGACGCTCGAGGACTACGTGACCCTGTGGATGGTCGCGTGGTCCGCGTGCTTCGCCGTCGCCGCGGTGGTCGCGGCGCTCGATCGCGCGCTCGACCTCCGCGTCGAAGACCGGTGCCCGCGCTTCCGGCGGGCCTTCTCGCTGCCGCGCGGCGCGCGGCGCTGGCTCCTCGCGACGGGCGGTTTCGCGGCGTTGCTGGACACGCGCGGGAACCTGCTGCCGAACCTGCACGACGCGCTCCATGGCCCCGGGGGCCTCTGCCGCGTCGGCGCCGTGGGCCACGTGTCGCTCCACGACGTCAAGGTCGAGGGCGCGTCCTACGTCCTCTACGCGCTCCAGGCGGCGCTCGGCGCGGCGCAGCTCGTCTCGGCGTCGAGGGACGCGCCGGCGAGCCCGCTCCGGGAAACCCTGCTCTGGGCATTGCTGCATTCGTCGGAGCGCGCGTGCTTCGAGTCGCACGGCCTGGGAAAGCAGTGGGCGTACGCGGCGCTCGTCCAGCTCTGGGTCGCCCTCACGCCCGACGACCCGGGGCCGAGCGCGGGCGCCGTCGGCGTCCTCTTCCAGATCTGGGCCACGCACGCCTTCGCGGGCGCCGAGAAGGCCGGCCTCGGGCGCGACGCGTGGGTGCGGACGGGCGGCGCGCTGCGCGCGGCGCTATCGATGCCCGTCTACGCGGCGCCGCTCGGCGCCCGCGCCGCGCGCGCGATGCCCCCGAGGCTTGGGGGGGTTTTGACGCGCGGCGCCGTCCTGTTCGAGCTCGGTCTGGGACCGCTGCTCCTGGCGCGGCGCCGCGCGGTCGGGGCGGCGCTGGTTCTCTTCCACGGCGTCAACCTGTGGACACTCGCGATCTTCGAGTTCCCCCTCGTCGCTCTGGGCGCGAGCGCGCCGCTCCTGCTCGCGCCGCCGCCGCCGCCGCGAGCAGAAAGTGGGCGCCGCGGCGGCCGCGTTCAGGCCTCGCTGGCCGCGCTCCTGGTCTACGCGAACGCGCGCGTCCTCTGCGCGTCGTGCGACGCGACGCTGAAGTCGAGGTACGCGGGCGCCCTGGCGCTCCCGGCGTCCGCGCGGCGCCTCCTCGGGGGGCTGGCCATCGACCAGAAGTGGCCCCTGTTCGCCCAGGTCTGAGGGACCTGCGCGTACCGGCTCCACGCAACGCTGGCGTCGGGCGACCACGCGAGCGCCCACGACTGGTTCGCGGGCGGCGATGTCGCGACGTCCGCGGCCGGCGAGTCGCTCCTCGAATTCGCGAACCGCGACTTTGGCGCCAGGCCCCACTCGGTCTGGGGCGGCCTCTGGGGCTGGAGCGCGATGGGGAGCGCCCATCTGCACAGCATGCAAAACCGGCCGCGCGCGGACACGCGCGTCCAGCGCCGAGTCTGCGACTCGCTCCTGGCCGCGCCGCCGCGCGACGCGGCGGTTGCCGCGGCCACCGCCGACGGCTATGACGCCGAGGTCCGGCCCGACGGCGAGATCCGCGCGACGTTCCACTTCACATGGCGCGGGGCCCAGCGGTCGTTCGCCGTCGCCGTGCCCGGCGGGGGCGCGCTCTGGTCCGCGCGCGACGCGTCGCGGGACGTCGGCGCCGCCTGCGACGACGCGGGCGTGCCCGCGGCCGCCTGCGACGCGACGCTCAAGCCCCACGTGCTCGCCGCGCTTCGTGACCTCGCGCGCCCGGCGTCCGTGTCGCGCGTCGACCTCTGCAATCGGTTCGCGCGCCCCGGCTCGCGCCCTGAATCCGAATCCGAATCCGAACCCAAATCCAGAACCCGCCCCTTTCGCGAACCCTCACCCGCAGCCGAGTCCGGAATCCGAACCCCTTCGTGCTCTCTCGTTTGTTCTCTCTCCGACTCCGGCTGCTCCTTAAGTTCCATCACTATCAACCGCCCGGACGAGAGAGGGCGGCTGCCACGCGCGCGCGCGCGATGATGGACATAAAAAGGGAGCGGCGCTGGTGCGATCCCATCGTAACAAGGTCCCTGTGCGATCGCCCTAGCGCCGCTCCCTTTTTGTTGCACCAGGACCGACATATCGCCCCTCGACGCGTCGAAATGGCCCGGATCCAGAGGCCCCGTTCGCCCCGAAATCGTGATCGTTTCTCGAGATCGAGAGCGGCGCGTCGAAGATCGCCCACCGGCGCGGCGCGGGCTCGAAGGCCGCCGGGGCGCCCGGCGGACCGAGCCGCCGAACGCGGCCGTCAAAGTCGGGCGCTGCCCATCGGATCGGCTTCCCAGTGCACTGGAGCCCCTGGGGAACTTTAGACCTGTGAGGTGGCAATACAGGCTTCAAGATACTTCAACATGCTTACGTCGTAACTTACGGCTTCTAAGTTCACCTTTGATCCGGTAAAGTTAATCTATAAGGAAATATCATATCTTTATTTTGTGTAATATGATGCCAGTCGTCAAGGAAGGCCAAAGTGGATTGTGCCGTCAAGTAGGCGCGTCGATAGCATGGCCGGCAGCCCCGACCAAGTAAGATGAAAAGAACTCTGCTCATCACCACGGCCTTGTGCGCCGCCGCGGAAGAACAACCGGACGTCGCGCTCGTCCTCCGCGGCATCTCGTCGCCGCGGCGCTACGACAGCATCGGCGGCATCTATTACTCCGGCGGCTGGCGCGCGACGCACTGCGACCTGCGGCGGCGCTATATTGAACCATTCGGCGCCGACGTCTTCCTGCACACGTGGGCCGGCGCCGAGGCCGCGGCCGTCGTGCGCGCCTACGCGCCCGTCGCCGCCGTCGTCGAGCCGCAGCGCAACTTCAGCGGCTATTACAAAAACCTCGTCGCCGTCGACCCCTGCGACGCGACGCTGGTGTCGTCGGGCCAGCGCTGCCCCGTGACGCTCCAGAACAAGTTCTCCATGTTCTGGTCCCTCCGCGAGGCCGCCCGCGTCATGGCGGAGCACGAAGACGCGCGGGGGAAGCGGTACGCGTTCGTGCTGAACACGCGCTTCGACGTCCGCTTCCGCGGCGCGCCGCTCTTTCTCGACCGCGCGGCGCTCGCGCCCGGCGCGTTCTACGGCGTCGTGCACCCGGCGACGCCGGGCGTGCACCCGCGCGAGTTCGTCGACGACAAGCTCTTCGGCGCGGGCTCCGAGGCCGCGCGCGCCGCGGGCGCCGTCTTCGACCTGCTGCCGGACCTCGCCGTTAACACGCCCTACGGCGCCCTCAAATCCAAGGGCGGCATCACGAATCGCGTCGAGGAGATCGCGAACGTCGCCGGCGCGGCGCCCTTCGAGTTCTCGAACCACGTGAACCTCGAGCGCGGCGTCCTGCGCTTGCTCGGCGACGACGCGTCAGTATTCCGCCACCTCTGCGACGCGCTGCGCGACGACGGCGGCGGCGCGTGCACCCTCGAGGCCGTCTCCGAGCTCTACCGCGGCGGCGACGGCGACACCGCCTGCGCGGCAGTAGCCTGCGTAGATGAAGGGTGCCTCGTGCACGTCCGCCGCTGGCACCTGACGCGCCTCCCCTAAACACGCCCGGCACTATGGTACGCCGCTTGTCAGGCGAGGAGGGGGGGGCGGACGCGAGGCAGAGGTCGCCCGGCATCCAGGCGACGTCGAAGACGGGCACGGCCTTGCCGCGGAGAGGCGCTCGCGTCTGTCAAAGGATTGTAAGGCCCCTCAACTAAACACTAGGTAAATATTACTGTCCGCTCTTTCCTAGTAGCTTGGGGCACTCGGCCTGGTTAACACCAGGGCAGCCTTCGCTCTAGAGATGTGAGATAAGAAGAAGCGGAGGATTTCGCTAGATGTGATGCGCCTGCTATACTGTCCTTATTTCCCCTTGCAGGTTCCTCCCTTATATACTTGGTCTTCAGTTCCCCGGAAGTCCCCACTTTAGTATGGGACTCTTCCTTCGTTTTCCCCATTTCCCTCTGTTTCTCTCTTTCCATACCACGAGGGTAACCACAAGTCTTAGTGCGCCTGCGACCCCTCCTTGAAAGAGAACAGCGGCTCCTCGAGCCCCGCGCGGTAGAGCAAAAACCGCCGCGGCGTCGTCAGGTCGCCGGCCGAGGGCTCGCTCGCGTGGACCGCGGCGCGCGAGTTCAGGTTGCAGACGAGGCGGTTCGCCGCGTAGGGGATCACGCGGCCGAGGGCGATGTCGGCGGGCGCCGGGTACTTGGCCCCGTCCGGTACAAAGTTCTCGTAGAGCTCGAGGCCGCCGCCCGTGCGGTTGTCCGCGGGATCGCGCGCGTACAGCAGGCACGAGAACGCCTGCGTCCCGGGCCCGTCCAGGTGGGGCGCCTCGGCCCTCTTTCGGCCCGCGCCGGCGCCGAGGCTCAGGACCTTGTAGGGCCAGGCGCGCGCCGCGCCCGGCGCGAGGCTGTCGAGGGCGCCGGGCGGCACGTGGGGCGCGAAGAGCCGCGCCAAATGGACGTCGAGGACGCCGCGGGCCTCGCCCGGCCGCGCGCGGCGCGTCAGCGCGTCGACGAGGGCGAGCGTCGCGTTTTGTGCTTCTACGGTCGCGCCGCCGTAGGTGAAGGCGCGCGTCTCCAGGACGTCGCGGCCCACGGGCGCCGTCTTGTAGTCGCCGGCGACGTGGTTCAAGCGGTCGTCGCCGACGGCGACGTCGACGGCGGCCTCGAGGGCGCCGAACTGGTCCAGGAGCGCCGCGAAGGCGCCGTCGGGCAGGAAGCCGTCGACGACGACGTGGGGGAAGGGCTTTAGACTGACGTCCTCGGGCCCGAGCGCCGCCAACCGCGCGTCGAGCGCGGACATGAGCGCGCACGTCGCCGGCGGAGGCCCCGCGCGATCCGCGAGGCGCGCCGCCACGCGCGCCGCGACGTCCGCGGCCCGCTTCGCCGCGGCGGCGAAGCAGGCCCGCCGCTCGCCCTCGATGTTGGCCGCGAGCTGCGCCTCGCGGCACGCGGCGCCGCAGCCCGCGGCGTCCGCGGCGGCCGCGACGGCGGCCGGGATCGCGCACGCGAGGTCCTGGGCGGCGCGCTCGACATTCGCCGCGTCGGCCGTCGCGTCGATGGTCACGGACACCCGCGTGGCGTCGTCGAAGGTTGCGGCGTAGGCGCAGCTCGCGAACCCGGGCACGACGTCCGCGGCCGGCGGCGCCGCGCCGCCGTCGAAGGCGTAGGGGCACGCTTCGTCGTCGTCCGCGGCCCAGGTGAAGGCGTGGCGGTCCTCCGCGAGGCTGTAGAGATTGCCCGGCGACAGGTTCTGCCGCCCGGCGATGAGGCACGCGGGCGCGGCTTGGAGAATGGCGTAGGCCATGAACGTCTCGGAGGAAAAGAGGCCGAACTGTCCGCACAATGCCGACGCGAACTCGTTCACGGCGCAGGCCTCCGTCGCGTCGGCGAGGACCGCCGGCTCGCCCGTTCTCGCGCCTTCGAGCTCGGGCAGATGGTCGAAGATGACGCGCTTTAAATCGCGCGGCGTCGCGATGGCGCCGCCGAGGCGCTCGGGCACGTGGAGCCAGCGCCAGCGCAGCGCCGTGAGGTCGCTCTCGAGGGCGTTCGTCCAATTCAGGGGCACGTAGACCGGCCGCGTCGACTTGCGTCGGGAGAACCCGAAGCCGTCGCCGCGCGCGAACCACGGCTTGATCAATCGGTCGACGCAGCTCCCGAAGGCGGCATAGAAGACGGCCGCCGCCGCGTAGGCGACCTCGACAAAAATCTCGGCGTGGACGCGGCCGACCGCGGGGACGAGCGACGCGTAAGGAGGATGGAAATCGAGGTCCGTCCGCGTCTTCACCAAAACGTCGTAGCGTCGCAGCTCCGGCTCGAAGGCATCGAGCGCCGCCTGGAGCTGGACCCAGGAGATCAAGCGTCCGCCGCCTTTTTGCCCGCAGATCTCGCAGGCGGCGACGGCGCCGTCGACGCCGACGACGCGGTCCGGGCGGCCGAACAGCTCGCGAGCCGTCGGGAAATGCCGCGCGTACGTCGCAACGAAGCCGTCGCAGCCCGCCGCCGCGTCCTGCAGCGCGCGGAAGCTGTCAGCGTCCCGCAACCGCACCTCGCCGACGAAGAGCACCGCGACGCGCTGGCGCGCCGCCTCGGCCGGCCGGCACCCCAACCCCCCAAAGTCCGTATCCGCCGCGACCATGGCGACGCCGGACCAGACGTCGATCTTCGGCGGCGCCGCGCCGGCCGTCTGGGTGTAGGTGCCCACGCCCGTGCGCACCCAGGAGCCGTCGTGCTTGTCGTGCATCCGGATCGGCCGGCGCAGCGTGACGTCGACGAGGCGCGGCTCCGCCGCGTCGAGGCGCCGCGCGACGTCGCCCGCGACGCAGGGCGTCCGCAGGTCGACGCGGGGCGCCGACTCGGCGCAGAGCCAGGCTGCCGTCGCGGCCGCGTCGACGCCGGGCCCCGCCGCGACCGCGACGTCGAAGATCGCGATGATGTCGCGTTCCGAGTCCGCGTAGAGGGACCAGGCCACGGGCACGACGGCGCCCGCGGACCGCGGCAGCGCCACGACGGCCTCGACGAGCTCGGCGCCGACGAAGCAGAAGGCCGCGCCATCGGAGAAGCAGACCTACGAAGCGCGTCGGTGGCGATTCTTCATCGTCTTCCCGGTCAAAACCTCTCGAACATCGTCGCGGCCGCGGGACGCCGAAGCCAGACCCACGCGCGGTTCGGGTAAGCGCATTCCGGTGGCGCGCGCATCAGCTGCTCCGTCTCCGCGGGACGCACGAGAGCGTGGTGCTGGTCTTGCCGACCGTCCAGCCGGAGGGCCTCCGCGGGGAGGGGCTCGCCGTCCTCGCGGCACCGCGGCAGCTGGTTCGGGAGCCCGGCGACGACGAGGTCGTCCGAAATGAGCGTCACGCCGTCGCAGGCCGGCCGCCGCCGGGCCGCGTCGCGCGGGAGGAACATTGTCAGCGACGCGAAGAGGTCCGCCGTCGGCGGGCCGTAGAGGAGCCGTGCGCGGCGCGCGTGACGGCACGCGGACGAGTTACGTAAACCGAGGCCGCGCGCGGCCGCGGCCGCGACGGCGTCGTCACAGGCGTGGGTCTCCACGTCGTCGAGGAGCAGCGCGTCGACGCGGTCGAGGATGCCGTCGAGGGCGCCGCCGAGTAGCGTCGTCGCCGTCGTCCGCAGCAGGTCGACGCGGCCAACGATCGACGCCAACGGTGGGCCGCCGCAGGCTTCCGCCCGCTCGATGAAGAAGCGGTGGTAGCCATCCTCGACGCGCTCGTCGTCGCAGGCGAGGCGCACGACGAAGACGTCGTCGTAGCCGGGACAGTGCGCCTCGGCGTAGAGCGACTTGGATCTGGGGACGTCTTCGGTAGCGATCCATAATCTTGCCGTCTTCGGGATCTGCACATCGGCGCCGCGCGCGACGGCGGCGAGTAAGACGAGCAACGGTCGCATCGTCATCTAGCGTTGCATCACCGTCGAGAGGCTGCCTGTTTGCATCTTACAAACCTGGCTTTTGCAAACACAAGCCGGCCTACGGCAAGGATTACTATTACTATTGTAATAGTCTAAAATTAGGGAAATTACTATGTTGGAACCAATAAGGGTGTATATATACTATGATGGAAACAAGTATGGTATGAAATGCTATGATGGAACCAATCGCTAATCATGAATATGCATGAAGTCTAAGTTCATGACATGGTACGGTTCCATCGCTCTCTCGATATTGGTTCCATCATACATATTAACTCATATTGTTTCCATCATACATATGAGGATATTGATTCCATCATGCATATCCGAGCGTATTGGTTCCATCTCGCTTTATGCAATATTAAGTATTGGTTCCATCATACATATCCGCGGGTATTGGTTCCATCTTGCTTTCTAGGGCGCTATGGTGCACTGATGTATCACAGTGGCAGGTCAATACACGTTCTCCAGGGGGATGCTCGGCGGTCGGAATGGTTCCATTTCGAGGCAGCATTTAACTGGCAGACTCACATGCTCGACCTGTCAGCCAATGGTAGTTTCTGGCGGCTTCCTTTCTCCGCGTATCCGCTATCATCCGTCTACATTCGCAACGTTCGTGGCGCTGGAACGTCGTCTGCTGCCTCAGACTTTGGAGACATAGAGGTAGACTACTGTCGGATGTCAGACCAATGGGATAAGTTCAACGAGCTTGGCGAAGTCCTCCCCTACTCGTGGTACATTAGGCGGTTGCTCTACCCCTATGACCCTGCCCCTCGCGACGCGATGCGGCCTACCTTGTAACACGTCGATGTCACGTCGCTTGTCGGGGAAGGGGGGGGGGGGGGGGGGGCTCCAGAGGCTGCGCGACGCGATGGAGTAGTTGCAGATGTAGTCTGTGATCTGCCTCCGGGTGCTCTGGGCCTCGCGCGGCTCGGCCGCGGGCTCCGGCGCGGCGGCAGCGAGCGCGGGAGCCGTCGCCGCTGGTGCAGGATCAGGGATTGGTGTGGCAGGAGTGAGACAGGCCCGACGCCGGCGGCGGAGCTTTCGAACGTGTACGAAGCCATGTGCAAATGCGGTTCTCCAGCTCATCGTTCGAGACGAGCCTCTCGTCTTGGAGCCCCTCGTCTTGGAGCTCTGCAATGCTCTCGATGCCGAGCTGGATCAGAGGCTCGTAGAAATGGCCCATGCTCAGCTCTTCCAGCAGTTTCTTCATCACGATTCTGGCGAAATATGGCTTCGCGGAGTTGGTCATCATTTGCAAATGTAGCACGTCCGCAAATTCGAGGTGGTCGAGTACGAGACCAGTGAGCTTGGTCCACATCTCGTTCACTGGCACGGCGCGGGGGTGCCCTCGAGGCTGCTGCGCAAGGCTGCGGTGTACGAGCGGAGCCCCGCTCGCCGAGGATTCATATCAAGACGGACCCTGCCGGCACAGCCCACATTTAGTTCGATTTATTTAGTTTTAGTGAGAATTTCAAGACGGACCCCACGTGCACCGGCGCACGATCACGCCAGGGCGGACCACGTCGCGCTGATGCGCTGGCGATAGTTTCGGCCCGGCGACAGTAGGGGGGCAGCCGCCAGGGGCCTTGAGGGAAAGTGGCTGAGCATCGCCGCCATTCTCATCCCCGCCGGCCGCGTTTGCTTGCAGCAGCCTGCAGAACGGGAAAGCAGCAGAAACCACCATCCTCCCGGAGCGAAAAGCAGAAACAAAAGCAGCAGACAGGAAAGCAGCAAAAGCAAACTTCCTCCTTGAGTGTGATCATCGTCGTCCTCGATGACCCTCCTCAGCTTCCTGAGCACAGCCCCCATCTTCCCCCTTGAGTGTGATCATCATCCTCCTCAGCCTGTTGAGGAAGGTTGAGTGTGATCATCATCCTCCTCAGCTTCCTGAGCAGGAAAGCCACCAGCTTCCTCCAAGGTTGAGTATGATCATCATCCTCCTCAGCTTCCTGAGCAGGAAAGCCACCAGCTTCCTCCAAGGTTGAGTATGATCATCATCCTCCTCAGCTTCCTGAGCACAGCCACCATCTTCCTCCTTGAGTGTGATCATCCTCCTCAGCCAGCTGAGGAAGGTTGAGTGTGATCATCATCCTCCTCAGCTTCCTGAGCAGGAAAGCCACCAGCTTCCTCCAAGGTTGAGTATGATCATCATCCTCCTCAGCTACTTTGGGATAGGCCGGGAAAGGAAAGAGAAAGGGAGGAGAGCCTCCTCAGTGGGGAAGGTCAGTCAGGGTGGCAGTAGGCTCAGTAGGCTGAGCCTATGGTCCTATAAAGAGGAGAGTAGACCTTGAGGATAAGTTGAGGTATAACTTGAGGGTAGAGGTAGAACTTGAGGGTAAGTTGAGGAAGAGTCAGGAAATAATCCTCGAGCGCAGCTATAGCAGGGTTAGAAAGTATTTAGGGGAAAGGCAGAATTTTGAGTGGCTCTGTACCAGCGAGCCACTAGGAAGGTACAAATCTCTCTATCTCTCTACTGCGCGAGGTCGTCGCCGTCGAGGCCCGCGCGGTAGGCCGGGAAGAAGGCCCCGGCCCGCGCCGCGAGGTCGACCACGTCCGTGTGCACCGCGCCCGCGCGGATCGCCATGAGCGCGTCGAACGCGCCCGGATCCAGCACGGAGGTGCCGAGCGTCCAGTCGAGGACGACGTCGCCGACGGCGCGCTTGAACGTCGCGAGCGCGTCGCCGGGCCGGAGGCCCCCGCCCAGGTGGAGCGTCGCGCAGCCGAGGGCCGCGCCGAGTCGCGCGGCGGCGTCGAGGATGGCGCTGGGCCCGGCGAGCGCGTAGCCCGCCGCGCGCGACCCCGAGAGGTGGTAGTGGAGCACGGCGCCGTGGCGGAGGAAGAGCGCCGCGGACACGAGCGACCCGTCCGCCGCCGTCGCCGTCGCATAGTAGCAGTCGCCGCGCGGGACCTCGGCGACCAGGGCGGCGTAGTAGGCCTCGTCGAAGTAGTAGAAGCGCGACGCGCTTCGCCTGTCCATCGTCTCCTCGTAGAGGTCGCGGAACGAGGCGACGTCGGCGGCCGTCTCGACGACGGACATGGCCACGGCGACGCCGCGCTTGCGCGCCTTGCGCACCTTGTTCCGGTGCTGCTTGGCCGCGCGGCGCCAGTAGCCGTCGGCGCCGTCCCGGAGGTCCGCGGCGATCGTCGCGACGCATCGCGTCGCGAGCGTCGCCGCCGCCGCCCCGTAGGCCGTCGCGAAGTGCGGGAAGAGCGGCGAGAAGCGCACGAACTCGGAGACGTAGCCGCGCTCGCGCGCCAGGGCCACGAAGGCCGCGCGGAACGCGGCCCAGTCGCTCTCCGTCGCGCCCGGCGAGGACCACGGCCCGGAGTAGCCGTAGGGCGACCGCAGGTCCCAGCCCACGCGCCGACCGCGTTGCAGCACGGGCCGCTTCGCGTAGGCGTAGGCGACGAAGGCCGGCCCGGCGCCGTCGGACGCGTCGTCGCGCCGCCGCCACAGGGCGAGCTCCCAGGCCGACGCGCCGGCCGCCAGCTCCACGGCGCCCCACGCCGGGCTGTAGTAGAGGTCCGGCCACGGCAGCGCCAAGGCCTTCGCGGCGTCGACGCTGTCGTAGCACGTCAAGCCGACCTCAGGGGCTGCCTCCATCGTGTGCCTTCTTCATGTATCGGCGAGGAGCGGCGCGACCGCGGGCGCGCTCCTCTGGATCCTGTTTGACGCCTACAATAGTACGTGGTTTGGAGCGGCGTTGCAGTTTGCCCTTAATGTAACTTGAAGGGCAGTTTACCAAGGCGAGGCTTGAGGGGGGGAATTGGCCAAATTGGCCGGATTGGCCGCGTCGGACGTACGCCGTCGGACGGCAGCCAACCGCGATCGGACGATCGGACGAAGAGCCAACCGCGATCGGACAAGGACGAGGCCATTGGACGAACCCGCGGCCATTGGACGCGACCCCCGGCCATTGGACGTAAAAGACATCCATTGGCTACGATCTCGCGACGTTGTGGGCAGCGTCTGGGGCAGCCCGCTCGCGAGCGGCGACGGCCCGGAGCGCGTCGATTCCATGGGAGTGGCCAACGCCGCCCTCCCACCCGCCCAAGACCTCGACGCCGATGAACCAGAACTTCCGATCCGCGGACTGCCGCCGTTCTGCAGACATCGATCACTGCGACTGCGGCGCGCGTCCCCACCCGATTTTTGCAGCTCCGGATTTATACGCCTTCACAGGACATGGGAACAACACATCATCTCTGTGCGGTCGCCCTACGGCTGACTTGGGTTCGAATTTCTCCCACGCGCGCGACGACGACGACGGCGGCGGCGGCGGCGGCGGCGGCGGCGGCGGCGGCGGCGGCGGCGGCGGCGGCCGACCGACCGACCGACCGACCCCCAAAAGTAGGTTGCAAGGGCTTCGCCGGGGACCCGAAGGGACTCGCCCGGCACCTCCCCTAAGCCCCAATATTTTTTTTTTTTAATTTTACCCCCCGTACCCCGGCGCTCGAGACGGCCTCTCCGGCTGGTAGTCCTCGTACTAAGCCCGCGACGCCGCGCACCGTCGGTTTTTACGCGTCGGCCAGATCGGCGCGATCGGACGATCGGACGATCGGCCAGATCGGACGATCGGACGAAGCCCATCGGACGCACGGCCAATCGCCGTTGGACGTGGCCAATGGGATTCGGCCAACGCGGCCAATCCGGCCAATTTGGCCAATTCCCCCCCTCAAGGCGAGGCAGTGGGGGGAATCAAAATCGCAAAATCGTAAGGGGTTTGGGGTATTTCGGGTCCGCGGAAGGAGGGCTTCTGCAGGGCTTCTGGCACGTGGCATGGGGCGGGTCGCGCCCTCTAAGGCGTGGGCGGCGCGTCAGAGGTCCTCGGCGAGGCGTGAGCGGCGGTGTTGAGGTCCCTTTTGAAGGGCAGGCGGCTGTGTTGAGGTCCCTGTTGAAGTGCAAGGTTTCACGGTGAAGTCCAAGTTGAAGCGGCGTTTAGCATATCCCGCCGGCGGGATATGTTATTAAGTGGCGCCCAATCACCACAAACGGATATCACATGTGCACCGGGCGGGGGAGGTCGACGTCCTCGTTCCTCACCTCGTCCGTCGCGCAGTCGAGGGTCGTGATCTTCGCCACGCTCACAGACGCAGCAACGAAGGCTTCGACGTCGCCGACGGTGTCGTCCGGCTTGCAGAGGTCGACGCGCGACACGGACGCCGGGCGCGCGAGGTCACGAAGCGCGGCGAGCACGTGGGGCTTGAGCGTCGCGTCGCAGTCGGCCGCGGGCACGCCCGCGTCGTCGCAGGCGGCGCCGACGTCCCGCGACGCGTCGCGCGCGGACCAGAGCGCGCCCCCGCCGGGCACGGCGACGGCGAACGACCGCTGGGCCCCGCGCCATGTGAAGTGGAACGTCGCGCGGATCTCGCCGTCGGGCTGGACCTCAGCGTCATAGCCGTCGGCGGTGGCCGCGGCGACCGCCGCGTCGCGCGGCGGCGCGGCCAGGAGCGAGTCGCAGACTCGGCGCTGGACGCGCGTGTCCGCGCGCGGCCGGTTTTGCATGCTGTGCAGATGGGCGCTCCCCATCGCGCTCCAGCCCCAGAGGCCGCCCCAGACCGAGTGGGGCCTGGCGCCAAAGTCGCGGTTCGCGAATTCGAGGAGCGACTCGCCGGCTGCGGACGTCGCGACGTCGCCGCCCGCGAACCAGTCGTGGGCGCTCGCGTGGTCGCCCGACGCCAGCGTTGCGTGGAGCCGGTACGTGCAGGTCCCCCAGACCTGGGCGAACAGGGGCCACTTCTGGTCGACGGCCACCCCCCCGAGGAGGCGCCGCGCGGACGCCGGGAGCGCCAGGGCGCCCGCGTACCTCGACTTCAGCGTCGCGTCGCACGATGCGCAGAGGACACGCGCGTTCGCGTAGACCAGGAGCGCGGCCAGCGAGGCCTGAACGCGGCCGTCGCGGCGCCCATTTTCTCCTCGCGGCGGCGGCGGCGGCGCGAGCAGGAGCGGCGCGCTCGCGCCCAGGGCGACGAGGGGGAACTCGAAGATCGCGAGCGCCCACAGGTTGACGCCGTGGAAGAGAACCAGCGCCGCCCCGACCGCGCGGCGCCGCACCAGGAGCAGCGGTCCCAAACCGAGCTCGAACAGAACGGCGCCGCGCGTCAAAACCCCCCCAAGCCTCGGGGGCATCGCGCGCGCGGCGCGGGCGCCGAGCGGCGCCGCGTAGACGGGCATCGATAGCGCCGCGCGCAGCGCGCCGCCCGTCCGCACCCACGCGTCGCGCCCGAGGCCGGCCTTCTCGGCGCCCGCGAAGGCGTGCGTGGCCCAGATCTGGAAGAGGACGCCGACGGCGCCCGCGCTCGGCCCCGGGTCGTCGGGCGTGAGGGCGACCCAGAGCTGGACGAGCGCCGCGTACGCCCACTGCTTTCCCAGGCCGTGCGACTCGAAGCACGCGCGCTCCGACGAATGCAGCAACGCCCAGAGCAGGGTTTCCCGGAGCGGGCTCGCCGGCGCGTCCCTCGACGCCGAGACGAGCTGCGCCGCGCCGAGCGCCGCCTGGAGCGCGTAGAGGACGTAGGACGCGCCCTCGACCTTGACGTCGTGGAGCGACACGTGGCCCACGGCGCCGACGCGGCAGAGGCCCCCGGGGCCATGGAGCGCGTCGTGCAGGTTCGGCAGCAGGTTCCCGCGCGCGTCCAGCAACGCCGCGAAACCGCCCGTCGCGAGGAGCCAGCGCCGCGCGCCGCGCGGCAGCGAGAAGGCCCGCCGGAAGCGCGGGCACCGGTCTTCGACGCGGAGGTCGAGCGCGCGATCGAGCGCCGCGACCGCGGCGGCGACGGCGAAGCACGCGGACCACGCGACCATCCACAGGGTCACGTAGTCCTCGAGCGTCGACGGGAGGAGCGCCGCCGCTCCTGCCGGCGCGGCCTCGCCCGCGGCCTCGCGCTCGCCGGCGTCCGCCGTGGCGTCGGGCTCGGACCGCGCGGTGTCGTCGTCGTCCAGAGGCGCGGCGTCGTCCGGAGACGCGGCGTCCACGTCGGACGCCGCGGCGTCGCCATAGGGCGCGGCGTCGCAGGCGGCGTTCAGGCGCGCGTGCGCCTTGATGTACTCGACGGCACAATCGTCGTCGGCGCAGCCCATCTGGTCGAGGGGCAGCGCGAAGCGGGCCACGAACCCGCGCACGGCGGCGTCGAGCTCCGCATCGTCCGCGAAGGCGAGGCCTACGCCCGCGCCGTCGACCTGGATCGTGACCTCGCAGACCCGCGCCCGAGCGCCGACCGCGGCGTAGGCCAGCGCAGCGCGCGCGACGCGGCGCGTCATTCAGATGCAGCCGTCTCCGAGCTGCGGTACCCCCCCATCGAGGACACAGCCCGGTCCGAATTTTCGACGAGCGGCAGAGCTACTTGTAGTAGTTTCCGTCCACTTGGCCTTTCGTATCTCCCACTAGCCTGAGCTAAAGGAAGCAAGTAAAATCCTCCCTCAAGGGGAGGTTGCAGTGAACCGCCTCCTAGGTGGTTGGGAAATGCTATCATCTCCTATGCGCTAAACGCTCTCTGTAGCGCGAAAATGCCTGACTGCAAGTCAGGTGAAACTCCCCGGCTGGGGGAACGTTGGGGGAACCTCTCTGCTCCCCCGCAGCGAGTCGGGCGTGGCGACGGGCCACGACCGGGAGCTGGGTGAGAGTCGGGTGAGCACGCGAACCTGGTCTCGAACCCGACCTGCACACTCACAGCGCGCTGTTTTTCCGGCTGCGTAGCTGAGCTGGCTTGCCCTCTGGCTCTCCGAGTCGGCCGGTGACGGCGTCCATGGTCCGGGCGAACCGATCGGGCGCCTCCGCCGCGGTCAGGCCGTTCGCCGGGTTCACCTCAGTGCCAACGTAGAGGATCTTGACGCCGTCGCAGTCGAGCATGTCGTAGCAGAAGCCCAGGTGCACGCGAATGTGCCGCGACTTCGACGTCAAATCGCGCTTGCGCATCGCGAAGACAACCGCCTGGTTGTCGCAATAGGGAACCTCTCTGGTCTCTTGTGAAAGTTGATTGCCCTGCTCAGCTGAACAACCAGCAGTTTTATTTAGCTGGATGATGATAGGTGGTCTAAACTCACTAAAGTTTCTCGTTACCCGAAACATATTGTACTGCCGCAAATGCATTTTTTTTTTTTTTTCAAGTCGCTGCACATCGCTCGTCGTCACTTTCCACCTCAGGCTTCTGGATGAACATGACGAACATCTGCGTGTTGCGCGCGCGATCTTGGGATGTTGGGTTGAACGCGGCACCTGATGTCGCGGTATTGTCGGCGTGCTTCCTCGTCGGCTGTCGCCATCGTCGGGCGTCGAGGAGGGGGCTTGGGCCGCAGGTCAGGCCCAGGCGCGTCTGGGGTGGTCATGGCGCTAGAATGGCCATCCGATTCGCAAACTTGAACTGCACGCGGCGGCGCACATGGACGGTGGTGCCGAGATACGGTCAAGGGGATTAATTTGCACGCCCCCTTATCGATCGACTTCACGTGGTGCACCAGCAGTTCCGGGCGTCGAGGTAGATGAGGCAGTGGCCCTCGCCCTCGCGGCAGACGTCGGTCTCGCAGCGCTCGTCGCCCCGGCAGGTCGGCAGCTGCGCGTGGAAGCCGACGGTGAGCACGTCCTCGCGCTCGATGCAGTAATCCAGGACGTGGGGGCAGATGGGCCGCGCGCGCGTCGCGTCGCGGGCGAAGAAGACGTTGATCTCGCGCGGTGCGGACTCGAGGCGGCCCGCGTGGTCCGCAGCGTGGTCGCACAAAAACGCGCGCGTCTCAAAGGGCACGTGGAAGCCCGCGGCCGCGGCGAACTCGACCGTCGCGGCGCAGCCGTTCTGCGTCTCGTACATGAGCGCCTCGTCTCGCAGGAGCGCGTCGACGACGATCGCGTCGACGCGCGCCAGGGAGTCGCCCGCGCCCTCGAGGATCTTCAAACCGTGGCCCTGCGCGTCGACGTAAAGAAAATCGACGTGCGCACCGACGGGCAGCAGCACGTCGAAGACCGACTTCAGCGTCATCGTCGGCACGCGGCGCACGCCGCCGACGGTCGCGCACGCCCGCTCGCCGGGGCTCGGCTTCGCGAGCGCGCTGCACCCGTCCTGCGCGGCGACGTGGAAGTCGGCCTCGCCGTCGACCGCGTCGAGCGCGAAGGGCAGCGCGACGCCGCGCCGGCCGTCGAGGCGCCGGAGGCCGCCTGCGCCGCCGCTCGGCGCCGCGACGGCGCCCGCGACCACGCGGCCGTAGTGTTCCAAGAGCGGCTCGAAGCTCACGATGTATACGTCGTCGTAGCCCTCGCAGAGCAGCTCGCAGTTGGCGAGCCAATTCCGGCTGTTCGTGCCAACTTCGAGCCAGATGCGCGCGCCCTCGGGCACGTCGAGGCGTCTCGTGGCGGGATCGAGCGTTGCGACCTGCAGCGACGCTGTCAGGCGGCCCTGGTCGTCGACCTCCCAGCTCCCCGCGAGTGCCGCCAGCAGGCACGGGAGGAGCCGCTTCATCGCGCGGCGTTCGTCAGCCCACATCTTAGAGCTCGCCGCTGCGGCTCTCCATACCGGACGGCCCTGGCTCAAGACTTTACGTTGACGCGAGTTGGCAGAGAACGACCTCGGGCGTGGCGAGCACCGACGTGGGCAGCGTCTCCACGAGGCGACGGTACAGTAATCTTCGAATTTAATGCAGCGACCAAATTTAATGGTTTGACTGCAAAAGGGCCAAATTTGGGAGCAAATCTAAAATTCTCTGCATATGCTTTTTATTTGTGCAGATGAAGTCAAGTGGTTCACAAATATACTCATCCCAAACAAGCTTAATTTTGGGGAGTTTGGCAGTGTCCCTCTTTTTGTTGACAATCAAGCGGCTCTCTCTGAGATCATCCCAAGATGTCTCTAGTACCTCAACTTATCCTCAAGGTCTACTTCCCTCTTTATAGGACCATAGGCTCAGCCTACTGAGCCTACTGCCAGGTAGAAGCCTCTCTATCTCTCTAGAAAGTGAGAGCACTTCGCCGTGGGAAGTCGGGGTTGGACGTCCATCAAGACGAGCCGAACGTTCGGACGCCCATCAAGACGAGCCGAGCCCGAAAGCGAACCAGAGCCAGAAAGCGAGTCAGAACCCGAGCCCGAGTCAGAACCAGAGAGCGAGCCTGAGAGTGAACCCGAAAGCGAACTGAGCCCGAGAGTGAGCCAGAATATATACTGTGAATGAACGGTTTGAGCGGCCCAAGATTGAGCGAACCGTATAAGATTAACGGCGAGCCATCCAATCGTGAACGGTTGTCCCAAATTGTATCGGCGCCCCAAATTACAGCGGTGGTTCCCTAGTGCATGTCATAAAGATGCTTTCCCGAATGCTGCGTCGCGACCAGGACTCTTCGGCGTGCTCGGTGCTGGTGTACTCGCCCGCGCGCCTAATCTCTGGCGTGCCATTGCTCGGTTGTAAAAAAGTGGCATGTCATAAAGATGCTTTCCCGAATGCTGCTGTGTGCTTGCGCCGGGTGCGCGTCCGCGGCGCCGACGCTTCTCCTCGCGGCCGCTGCTATTCCCATGACTCGATTTGACAACTTTACACGCAAGGAGCTCGGAGAGATGATTGGCCTTGCCTGTGCGACGGACTTTGACATCCAAGTCGTCGTCGATGCCGACATGAGGACATGGGTCGATAAACTCCCACAACTCTGCAATCGCATCGACCTCGCAACGCTGAGTAGGACGGCGATTCACGGCTCACGGGACGGACCGTGCGAGGACAAGATTGGCGTCAGGCCGTGTCCTGAGTTGCTGCGCGCCGCTCGCTCCTTCAAAGTCCGGGTATGGATGGTGCGGCCCGAGGCCCCAATCTAGCTGCCCCGGGTACTCCCGATACAGGACGCGCCAGATCCCGATACGCCTCACCGAAACGGACGAACAGCGACGAAACATTTAGTGCGTCGCGACCAGCTCTCGTTAGCTGCAGCCAAGTTTTTTTTCGAGACAAGCGACTGCCCGCATTCGTTTGCGGAGCGAGGCCAAGACAAACGCTCCATCCGGAACGAGCTCACAGCCTCGCGCCGACGAACGCGGGCCGGCACGCCTGGTCCTCGAAGCACGGGCCGTCGGCGCAGGCGAACGCCGCCGGGGGCCGGGCCAGGACGTCCCTCGCCGCCGCCGCGCCGCGGAGCGAGTACCGCCACCAGAAGTCGAGCGCGAGCGCTTCGTCCGCGCGCCGTCTGCGCGAGGCCCACCAGCGCGCGAGCGCGGTCTCGGTCAGCGCCTCCCACTCCTCGACGAACGCGGCGCCGAGCTCGCGGTACGCGGCGTCGAGGTCCGAGCGTCTCACGACGGGCACGGAGCCGACGGCGACCGCTTCGAACGCCTTCGGCGCCGGGTCGACGCCGCCGCCCTCCACGCAGAGCACGAACGCGTGCGCTTCGAGCCACGCGGCCCAACCTGCGCGCGCCGCGGCCTCGACGAAGTGTTGACGGAAGCGCGCCGGGGTGCGCGCCGTCGCCCGTCCGCGCTTCGGGCGGCGGCACGGCGGCGAAGGCGCTCCAGTTTTGCGCGCAGAGGCGGGCGACGCGGCGGCGCGGCTCCCACTGCGGCCCGGCCCGGATCCTCGCCGCGCACGCGACCCGGAGGTCCTTTGGCGCCGTCCGCGCGCGCCCGAGGAGCTCGAGCGTCCGCGCTCGCTGCGTTGCGGTCATGAGCACAAACCCGACGGGCAGCGGGACCATCTTTTCGGGGTGTGGCCAGTCGACGCCGCCCGTGACGAGGTTCTCCACGACCCAGCGCTCAACGAGGGGCGAGTTCAAGACCTCGAGGACGCTCGCGTCGTCGTTCGGTCCAAATCGCGCGTCGACTTGCAGGGGGAGCGTCGAGTCCTCGGACCCGCTGTAGAGGACCACGGGACGCGTCAGACGCGGCAGCACGCGGTCCGCGAAGACGCGGATCGCGTCGCCGCCGTAGAAGTTGCGGTTCCCGAGCCACACGGTCCGCGGGACCCTCCGTCGCCGGACGAGGTACGTCCGGAAACCGCACGTCCCGTTCTCTCGAAAGATGATCCAGTCGCAGAGCGAGGCGACGCCAAAGTCCGGGACGCCGACGCGCAGATGCCGCGTCGTGTGGAGCGCCCGCCAATCGAGGTCGCCGGGACTCCAGTTTCTGAGTTTCTCGCTGAGATTGAATTCATTCGGTGATGTCGGCGCGTCAGGAACCGGAGCCGGCGGCGCGTCGTAGACTTTAAGGAGGTGGGTTGTCTCCTCATTTTTGGCCGCAAGGAGGTGGGTCATGGTCCGGAACCACTCGCGGGACGCCGGCCGATGCCGGTGGATGCGCCGCTCGTCCGAGTAGTCGAGGCGGACGAAGAGGCAGTCCACGCGTTCGCAAGCGGCGCGCGAGTCGAAAAGTCGCGCGCCGCGCCGCCCCGGCGGCATCAGCGACACCGCCGACGCATTTCGCACGCAGGTCTCGTCCACGGCCCATTTACCGAACGCCGTCTTCCGCCTCGGGCTCTCGAGGAGGTCCTCGTAGGGGAACGTGTAGCCCGAGGGCGGGGAGAAGATGTCGTCGGTCGTCGACGCGACGCAGCCTCGCGCCGCGAACGCCGCGACGGCCGCGTCCCAAAGCGCGACCTGGTCCTCGGCGCCGCAGCGTTCCGCGTACCACGACTCGAGGAACTGGCGCGCGGCGGCGTCGTCGCGGACCGCGAGGGACGCGCTGGAATACTGCCACGGCAGCGACGTGCGTCTCGCGAGGCCGGCGAAGACGACGGACGCCGACCCGTCCCCGACGCGAGGCACCGCGAAGCCGTCGAGCGATATGTTTGAGACGGTAAGCTGCAGCTTACTTCCGGGCAACATAGTTGTCTTTTGAGGTGAAGAGAGATCGGAGGTGCAATTGTGAATCCCTCCAGGCCTACGCGGCGCACTCGTCCCGCGTCTGGATCCGAGCTCGAAACGGAACCAGCGGAAGAGCTGTTTCCGCATCGTACACAACTAGCGCTGGCACCGCCGCCCATCCGTAGAATAAAACACGGGGTGTCCCAGTTCCGCTCAGGTGCGCTCGAGACAGAAGGGAACTGGGACCAAGAACCAGAATGGTGGCGGATACGCTGTCTCCACTTGCAAGAGCGAAAGTGGCAGCGTGACATCTTGCCTCTTCGCGTTCACACTCGATGTTTGGACGTAAGGCGATATATCCGGTGACGTGGCGCAGATCAACTCGCACGGACACTCCGAAAGTATCGCACACGAGTGTATCGACTGAAAGGAACTCCGGGGCGCGCCATGGAACATCATGGCCAAACAGTATGTCTAGAGCAGACCCAGCGAGACGCGTCCCGACGACTCTTTTGTTGGCCATTGACGGATGAATGTCGCACGGAGCGCTGTTCGCATCTTCAGCAACCGCATACCCAACATTGGGAAGATCAAGCATCTGCATCTGGGCGTGCCGGAGAAACGGAAGCGATAAGTTTGTGCCACGTTCGCAAAAGGAGGAGAGTCGCACAAAGCCAAAATAGGCACTCCAGAGACCAAATATTAGGCGCAAATCAGTGACAAATCGCTTGAAAAGACAACCAAGTACAGCTCTGGGCTGGGAGCTGGCGAAGACATAGGACTCGCCGAGCCAAACTACGAACCCTGCGAGTCGCATAGGCACAAACGGAGAAATTGTGGCGTTAAAACATGCCGATGCCCCCCCAAATGCGTATGGTAATGCTCGAAAATTTGGCGTGGCATCACATGCGTCGAGAGTTTTGTGCCACGGTGGAATCCACTGCTCGATAAATGTGTTGCCAACTGCGGCAATTATCACCCCCACGGGCACTCTTGTGTGCTCGTGCACTTTTGTCGCAAACGCATGACATGTAGGACTAGTTGGCCGAGAACTCCAGCGGCTCGCTGATGCGCGGGGAAGTTCCGCACGAGCAAAAGCACCTTCGCGCTCGCAGAAGCGCGCATCTCCGTACGGCTGGAATATGGGCAAGACGCGCACAGATTTCCGAGTCAGATTCTGATCTGAAGGACCAAGCAGATTCGACTGCCCCACGCAGAGAAACACGTCACCGAATAGCACGTCATCGATCGCCGCCGTGGTCTGTGCCTCTGACAATTCTTCTGCGTGCAACTTGTGGCCCTGGATACCCCCAATCATAATCGGAAGATCGCGTCTCCAATATCCCGTATCTTGTGCCGACGTGACTTCGCCAAGTTCCCTCCCATCGAGCGAGAGACTGACATTTGCTCCTGGTATAGTGGCATGACCCCAAACAAGCGCAGGCACATCGCGTTGCAGGACCATTCCAGTGCTAAATACGCTGGATAAGAGCCCTGAAGTTTCCAGGGCATCGCCCTGAGTCAGAGGAGAAGCTGCATCGGTGGCTCCAAACAGCGCCTGTCGTCCTGCAAAAATTGAAGTCTCGTAGGTGACAGCGAGGGCTAGGGTTCGCGCCGCTGCCGCAATGCGAGCTGCCAATTTTTTATGTCGAAGAGCCCACTCAATCATTTGCAATAGATCGTCGAGGTCACGTCGCACGGGCACAAAGTGTACCCACGGCCGAAACTGCTCGTGCCAAAATTCGACAGCGCCACCTGAGGCTCGACTGGAAGCGACCTTGAGTACTACTGCGCGACCGTGTAGCAGCTTCTTGAAGTAGCCCCCAGTGGTACCGAAGCCGTCTATCGAGATTTGAACAAAGTGCCGAGAGAGCCACGTATCTGACGCTCGAATGGTAGTTGTGAGGTTCGCGTCGCGCGCCGCGGCCATTTCTCGGAGGCTGAGCAGTGGGTAGTTCGGGTGAGACAACTTAGCATCCAAAAGATCGGGTCGCGTCGCAGATAGATAACACGCACGGAGACGCTGCAAGTCCCAAGATGACGCACCTGGTGGCGACATGCCGTTCTGTCCCCGCAAGAGGTCTGCGCCACTTGGAGCACCTCGCCAGACTGCTCTGAATATGTCTGGCCATGGTGCACGCGGCATCCTGCGATCAGAATCGAACCCACCGGAGGCAGAAAACGTTATGTCGGGCATGAAACGGATTCCTGGAGTTCCTCGTGGAATACGGCCGGCAAAAAGGGGCAGTTCTCCCTGTCCACGAGCCGGTCGTAGGTCTCGACGCGCGTGCGCCAGTACCGCTCCGCCTCGGGCGCGAGGACCGCACCGTCAGCGTCGTCGTCGTAGGCCAGCGCGAGGTCGTAGATCGTCGACACCGGCACGTTCCGGTCGTAGGTGTTGGGCGCCCACGGCACCGAGAGGAAGAGCGCGCCGCCGGGCCGGAGGACCCGCATCCACGCCCGCAGGGCCCGCAGCGGGTCGGCGAAGTGCTCGAAGACCTGCGCGGACGAGACGCGCGCGCGAGTCGGAAGCGGTGGGCCGCCCCCGACGCGCGGCGAGGAAACCCCTTGTAGCCGCGCCGGCGCGCGCGTGGAAGGCCATGACCACGTCGTAGCTCTCATCTTCAAAGTCCGACAGCGCCCCTCCGTCCGCGATGATGAGTCGGCCGAGCTGCCGGTCGCCAGCGTAGAAGACCAGGGTCTCGTCGCCGTCGCCGATTTGTGTGGCGCGCCTGACGGCGCCCGTAGCGACGTCCCAGTTTACGATGTCAACGCCGCGCCACGGCAGGGCCGTGTAGAGGCCTGCCATGTTTGAGATGCTCGGGCCGCCGATTTCCAGGGCCGTCGCGTTCGTCGAGATGGCCGCGAGCACGGCCTGGAATCCCGCGCCGTCACCGGCGGGCACGATGACTCGGCGCTCGGTCGGCAGCGCGTACGACGCGTTCGGACACGCGCCGTCGAAGGCCGCACGGGCGGCCGCGACTAGTGAGGCGGCGCGGAGCATAGTGTTGAATTAGTACTACTCGGTATGATTCTTGAATATGAAGACATGATCATGTGTGGATACGAACATTTTGACTTCGATTCTGTCGAGCCACTGGCCGGGGTCAGCGTATTGCAGACACCATTCGCATGCGTGGCGAATCACACCGGTCCTGTGACTGGGAACGCCCACCGGATCTCGACTTCGGCGCCTTCCAGGGGAAGAGGCCGCTCCCTCCTTTTCCCGATGACATCGAAACAGGCCTTCGCGTTGCCAGGCTATCGCGAAGGTCTTGGATTCGTTGCTATTGTACATGTAACAAGTTGTAACAAGCTAGATCATATAGGAAATGAGCCGTAGTGATTATAATTGCCCAACGTATATATCATAAACGATGCGAGCCATTCGTTTTAAAGTTTGCATCTTCTTCAATATTGGCTGTGCACTCACAGCCATTCATATCCCAAAGTTCATCGAGCTCAGTGAAGTTTATTCCGTCAAGGGTTAGTTTTGCTTATGTTCTAGCACTCTACGCACACTGGCAGTGCATACGGACTGTATGAACACCGGGAGGTTGTTCACCTCGAAGCTGATGTCGACGCCGGCGCCAGCGCACCGGGCCGCGCAGAGCAGCAGGGCGGCGAGCGCGCGCCCAGCCATCGTTCGCGCCGCAGCGATGAATGCGGCGCTGGCATGAGTAGACCATGCCGCTCCCTTACCCCCGCGTGAGGTCATAACTTCCCCCAGGCGAGGGATTAAGGGACAGGAGATCTCTCCGCCAGGGGAGGGGCGTGGTCTACTCAGGTCAGAATGCGGCGTGTCGCAGATGAAGGCGGGGCCGCACCGTGAGTAGACGTCGACTTCTTAAAGTCTTATCAAGACTACCTCCCAACTTTACCCAACTTTTTGTGCCACAAGACTACCTCCTAAGACTTACCTCCCCTTGCCACGCTGTTATGCTGCGTCGCTGTTCAGCGTAGCTGTCTGTAGGGCCAGCTCATGCGGGCATGCGGGTCTTGGCTCTTCTCGCGACGATCGCCGCAGCGCAAGACTGCCTCCTGACGCTGCAAGTGGACGGCGTGACTCGGTCGATCGATGCGCGCGCGACGATCGAAACTCTCCGCTCGTTCGCGCGCGGCGCGGTCCTGCGCGGCGCCGGCTGCGGTGACGACGAGTCGTGCATCCTAGACGTGCTCGCAGGCGCGGCGGCCGCGGCGCGAATGGCGTGTCCCCGCGCCGACGCCGATGCGGCGGCGGGCGTCGACGTCCCCCCGGGCTTTAAGCCACGCATCTTCGACGTGCTCACGGGCGCACCCGGCCTCGAGCCCCTCTTCGAGGTGCCCGACATGCCGCTCTACATGGCGGCGGCCGCGCCGGGTACGGCCGCGCGCGACGACTCCAAGGCGGCGCTGCGGTTCTGGTGGTCGCCGGCCACGGGCAGCGTCCAGGTGCACCCGCTCGCGCCCCTCGAGGAGGTCTACGCGCGGCAGCACACGGCCTCCATCGGGAGCCTGTGGCCGAAGCACCACGCGGCCTTCGCGGACTTCATCACGCGTCGGCGGCCGCGCCACGTGCTCGAGGTCGGCGGCGGGCCCGGCGACCTCGCGAAGCAGCTCGCGGGGCGCGCCGTCGAGCGGTGGACGCTCGTGGACCCGCGCGCGACGTGCCCCGAGCTCGAGGGGCTGGACATCGTCCGGGCCTTCTTCGACGACGTCGACGAGGGCGCCCTCGAGCCCGTGGACGCCGTCGTGCACTCGCACCTCTTCGAGCACCTCTACGACCCGCGCGCGTTCCTCGGGCGCGTCGCGCGGCTCCTCAAGCCCGGCGGCCGCATGCTCTTTAGCGCGCGTGGCCGCGCCCCGGACGCGCGGCGCGCGCCGAGCGGCCGCGCGCATCAGGTGCCCAACATGACGGGCGCACTCAAGACGTCCACGCAGCCCTCGCTGCACTGGGAGCACACCTGGCTGGTCCACGAGGCCTACGTGCGCTGGCTCCTCGCGGACTTTGGGTTCGAGGTGCGCGACACGCTCGCGTTCGGCGGCGCGCACTCGGTCTTCTACGACGCCGAGTCCTCAAGCGGCGCAAAAAGACCGAAATAGAGGCGCGGAGCGTTCGATCCCAGGTACGTGGGTCCCCTCCCCAGGGGCGCGGGCCCGCCGCCGTGCCTCGGCACGCAGCTCGCGGACCTGGTGCTCGCGTGGAAGGCCGGCCTCGACGCGGACGCGGCCCGCTTCCAAAGGGCCGCGAAGGCCCACGGCGGCGACGCATTCGTCTTCGCCGCGCACGTGGGCTCGCAGTACCTCCTCCGGACGGGGCTCGACGAGGGCCTCCTGCGGGGCGTGCTGGACAACAACCCTGCGCGCGCAGGCCGGCGGCTCGCGGGCTTCCGCCTGAGCACGGCGCGGCCGGCCGACGTCCTGACGAACGCGACGCGGCCACTGGTACTCCTGCGCCAGGGCGTCTACGATGACGAGATCGAGGCCGACCTGAGGCGGGCGCGCGACGACGTCGAGGTCCTCCGCGGCGAACCGCCGGCGCCCGTCGCCGGTTCGAGGGTCGTGCGCGCCGCGGGGGACGACCGCGGGCGCTACGCGGCCCTGGGCGCCCTCGCGCGCGCCTGCGGTTCGCGAGCCACGCCGCGGGGCCCGACCCGGTACGCCCGGCTGCCCCCGCCCGTGGGGCTGCGAGTCGCGGAGGTCGTGGGCGGTGCCGTCGTCGTCGAGGGTTTCGAACCGGCGCCCCACGGCGGCTTCAGCAGCGCCGAGGCCTCGGGCCTCTTCGAGGTCGGAGACGTCGTCACGGGCGCGGCGCCCGCGACGGCGCATCCCCACTACGCGGCCGAGGCGGCGGCGGCGGGACCCGCGACCGTTGCATCAGTGCAGCGGGCGATGGCCTCGTCTCAGGGGGCGGCGCTCTGGTGGACGCGCGACCACGACGGCCCAGAACGGGCGACGCTGCCGCCCGCGCGCCCCGACGCGGCGACTTTGAAATATGTAGGGTCGTTGGACGCCTTGGCGACGACACCAGGAGACGCCATCGGCCTGTCGCGAAACGGTGCCACGGTCATCAAGCGCGTTTCGGTGCTGGCGGTGAGACCTGGGGTCTACGCCGCGCCGTTCGAGCAGAGCTTCGGGGTGACGCGGGACGGCTTTCCCGTGGACGAGGAGCACGCGCCCAAGTTCGGGGTGTTCGACAAAAGCTGGGCCTGGGTCGGCGGCGCTGGGCGCGGGCCCGTCGGCTTCCTGCTGCACGAGGCCGCGGGTTTCGGGCCGCGCGGAACTCGACTCGCCGCCGGCCGAGAGTCTGTTTCGCCTCGAGAGTGTGTCTCGCTCCATGAGCTGGTGCGGCGAAGCATCGATTCGAGCGCCGCGCAGGCCTCGGCAACTTCGCGCATTTCTTTGCGGAGCTCGTTCATCGCGCAGAGGCCTTCCTGGAGCTAAAGCGGCAGGAGCCGCGGCTTCGGCTCGCGGTCTTCGCCGATTTCGGCCTAGCACCGTACCAGCGAGAGGCGCTGGCGGCCCTGGGGGTGCTGGACGACGAACTCGTGTCCATCGAGCACCCCATGCTTTTCGATGCCCTATACGTCCCCGGGCCCTGCTGTCCCGCGTACGGGGACGCGGCCTGCTCGCGCGCGACATGGGACCGGCTCCGGGCGGGCTTGGAGGTCGCTGACGCGCCGAAGAATCGGACGCGCCGCATCTACGTGCACCGTGTGGTAGGGCACCGCACGTTGCTGAACGAGGATGCGCTGACGGCAGTGTTTGAGCGGCGCGGCTTCGAGGTCGTTGACGTCGCGCCTCTCAGCCTCGCGGCCCGCGTCGAGCTCTTTCGCGGCGCGGCCGCGGTCGCCACGCCCATTGGCGCGGCGGCCTTCAACGCGCTCTTCCTTGCGCCGGGTACGCGCTTCTACCTCGTGGACGACCACCGACTGCCCGTTCGGCACTACTCGCCCTGGTGGCGGGCGTTCCTCCCCGGTTGGAGCGTGGACGTCCGCGTCCTCGCGTGCGCCGGCTCGCGCGCGTGGCCGGCCGGAGCGCCGCACGCCCGCTCGGGCTGGCCCACGCGCGTCGGCGTGGAGTACCCGCCCATCCACCTGCCCTGGATGCTTCCGCCGGACGTCGAGGCCTGCATCGGCGGCCTATTCGCCCCGGAGGACCCTGTGAGCTAAGCCGCTCGCGGCATTGGGCGTGCTGGACGGTGACCTGATATCCATCGGGCACCCCGCGTACTTCGGCGCCCCATCGACGACGCCGCCGCCCCGGAGTGCGCCGAAGCGCCCCAGGAGCGCGGTCGCGACGTGCTCGCGCCCTAACATAAAATTGCATTTTAGCTCAGGCTAGTGGGAGATACGAAAGGCGGCCAAGTGGACGGAAATTGCATTTACGGCAGTACAATATGTTTCCGGTAACGGGTTAGTGAGTTTAGACCACCTATCATCATCCAGCTAAATAAAACTGCTGGTTGTGGTGGTCCTCTCCCAGCTCGCCGCTTCCCCGGGGTCCGGGGTGGCGAGGCCAAGGCCGGAGACGCGGGCACGAGGATGGGCCGGCGCCTCAGGCGCCTGTGCGCACATCAGCGCCGCTGAATGCCATGACGGAGCGGTAGAAGCGTTCCTCGTCCTCAGCAGCCGTGAGGGAATTCGCGGGGTTCTGCTTGGACCGGACGTAGCGAAAGTGGAAGCAGCCCGAGTCGATGGCGTCGTAGACGAATCCGATGTGCAGGTATGTGTAGGTAGCAGGTTAGCTTCACAGGTAGTAGCGCTGTGGGAGCATGACCCAGATGAGGTGAACCATACGGCAGCTGAGGTGACGTGAGGATAACAGAGACGCCGGTGTACCGCTACTGCGTAACCTCGATAGTTCACCCTCACACGGCAGGGCAGCCCCACTAGGCTGCCTCCCCGTGTCGGAGTTTACTATCTCGTTATCCAGGTCTGGAGGCTTTTCTTCTGATGGGAGCGATCGATGCGCCACAGCGCTGGGCGCATGCATGCACTTCGAGTCAAGCCCCATAGATACCTTCTCCAAACCCTTGTATACTTGAGCTGGCTTTTCATGCGCCGGCAGACAGGGGTGGGACCTGTCCAATGAAGAAGCCCATGCTTCTGCCTCGTCGTCCGGCGCCTTCTTCTCGAAGAAGCTGTCCGCGTTCATCCTGTTGGTAAAGACTCTTTTGGCCTCTGATCTCAGGGCAGCTGAGTCTTTTGGGCCTATGTCTTTTAGCTGGATGTTAGGGTAGACGTACGTGCCGCCTCCTAACACACACAGGCAGTAGAGCCTGTTCCACTCGGCCTGCATGCTGCCTACACGTTGTCAATGTCAGAACACAACAAAAAAGAAGAAAAATCATTACCAAAATCTACATCATCACTGGTTTTCCATGACTTCCTGAATTTTTCTTCTAGCTGCTTGTACAGCTCTTTTTCTTCTTTTGTTTTAATTGGTGTCGGGAACCCACGACACGACGTCATCCTGTCCATGTACGTCTCCTTTGTGAATTCTTTGTCTTCCTTTGTGGCATAATCCAGCATGAATTGCACCTACAATACAGAAAGCTGAATTTCATGTGAAGAAGGCGCAGTACGCAGCTGCGGGCAGCTTCGTTGCCTCGATGATCGTGGCCTGCTCCCCAAAAGTCGGTGCTCTTATCATTGGGGTTTTTATCATCATGACTCGCTAGCGCCAGGGAGGGAAATGGATCCATGTTAAACAGGGAGTTACTCATCTTTTTGATGTTCATGATCATCCCCACGTCGCATGTGTTGAGGGCATCACCCCCTGTCCTTTTCCTGCCCTTTTCTATGTTCCACATGGCTACGAAATCAATTAGGGCGTTATCTATCGTTTCCGCACTGCACATCGGCCCTGTGCAAATAGCCTCCATCGCCCGCCAGAGCGCCTCGAGCTGGCTCGACCCTCTCTTCGTGACAAACTTGGGGTTCTCGCCATCATCACTTACTAGAAAGTACATGTTTTCGCATGTCGGGTCGCCCAAGAGGCCTTCCCGACAGAGGCTCTTGGTACTCTCGTGAATGGTTTCAAAATTTGCCAAATACAAGGCTCTATCTGGAGCCGTCCGATCCTTAGCATCTCTATATTTGCGTACCACCTTATCTACCCTATCCCAAAGTTCAGCTGAGTCGGGCATCCATCGCCTGCACCTGCGTTTCCACCTACAAGCACACATCAAACGGCCGCACGTAGGGTGCGCCGACGTACCAGGCCGCAGGCTTGGCCGCGAGCTGCTCTCTAGTGAACTCACCCTCCTCCACAAGCCTCTTCTCCCAGTACTCCTTGTCCCTGTCGTCGATGGGCAGCATGGCGAGGCTGAGCTCGCTCAAGAACTTCCACTTCAAAGCGTGCTTGCCCGAGCATACTCCGCTGTAGTCATACATGACCTACAAACATGCATCAAACATATCAAATTTATCGACTCACATGAAATGGGTCTTTCAAGACCCGCAGCGCATCGTGGAATATCTCCCTCAGGAAGCGCTCGTCCTTGTCCGGCTGGTCGGTGTATACGCCTTTAAGGAGCCATTGGTTGGCTTGCCACCTCTTCGCCAACTTCGTAAACATGGGTTCCATCTCCTTGAGGCTCTTTGTCCTGGTGAACAAAGCAGCAACGACCTGTGGTGAATTGTTATAGAGGCAATACGAAACAATCGCACCTCTTGATGCTCGTTCATAACCCCAAAGAGGCTCGAGAACAACCTGGCTTTCTTCTCCCCGTGGACAAATTTCGAGGACCAGAAGGTGTGGTCTATTTTGAAATATTCACCCGAGAAGCTTGCTAAATATAGCAGGCTTATCATTCTTCTTCTCTCGCAGTCTAAGGACCAAATCCGCGTATACCGATGGCTCCCTGGCGCACGCCCGCCATAACCGTCTGTGAACTTTCCAAATGGAAGGGCCTTGAACTTGGTTTTAAGTCTTACTGCCTTTTGACAGGCGCTGTAGTACGCTGCCATCCTGTCGTAATAATGTCCGAACCTTATCGACGTAACCAACTTGCACATCATTTCCATTGCAATACCGTTCGGCCTACCGACCTGCATGGCCCTAACCAAATCAAATGAAGTCACTGTCCTTTCTGTCACCATAAACCCTAAAATTTCCATCACGCCACCCTCCAGCTGGCTGACTATGGCTGGGTTTAGTGAAGTAAACCAACGGTTCGTCTTCCCTGGCTTCGCATGCTTGCAGCCCTTGCAAATGAGCCGGTTTTTTATTATCACACTCCTTTCATACCCGATGGAAAGCACATGGGTTATCCCTGGCGCCCAACCACCGAGGCCTAGTTTGTTTCCACATTTAGGGCATCTAAAACTGCCTCCTTTAATGCATCCTGGGAAAAACAAATTAGGGTTGAAGATTATCAGATACTCAGGCGCATGGTACAGGTTGATGTTGGGGGGGGATTGGGATAGCGGGGAAGGCAATGCAAATCTGCAATTGCCCGCCCACCCCCTTGGAATAGCTGCGCCCTTGATCAAACTGCCTCGATACATACATCTTTTTTCTTGTTTGTCTCCTCTGATCATCTTCAGTGTCCTCTTGGCCAAGGCATGGACCTCCTTGTTCCGGCAGCTGACTGTGTCTTCCATGTCTTCCATGTCTTCCATGTCCTCTGAAATCGAGGGCTTCCACCCTGATACTTCCCTCAACTCACCTCTGAAATCTTCTTCTTCTTCTTCTTCTTCTTCTTTTTCTTCGCCTTGCTTCTTCTTGACAATCTTCGCTGGCTGCTGGAACCAACATACTTCAGCTTTGTTTGTCATTGATTTTATCGTTTCATCATTGACGATGAAGTTGCACGATCCATCGTCTGTTTTGATGAAGAATTCTCTGTTCTGGCTATTCCAGCCACCTACGTATTTCATGTTTCAAAAACAAAAACTGGGACAGGGGACTTACGGCTCCAGATCAACAAGCCAGGCTTGCCTTTGAAAATGATTCTTAGACTACCTGCCCTACATATATACTTTGCTACTTGATCGAGCTCCATCTCGAGGTCGACGGCGGGAGCCGCTCCCGTGAGGTCCTTCTTGTTGACCTCTCTGCTCACCCCATTGGTGAGCAAAATGACTGCTACCCTCATCCCCCTTCCCCTGTTGGCCCTTGTGATCACTCCGATCGAGCCCTAAAACATAAATAACTTTTCATGCTTAATAACATTTCAAGTATTACCTTGTGAGTGTAAAACTCTCCATCCTCTGGAGGGCCGGAGCCAGGGATTTTCCAGTGCTTACCCTCTACCTTCTTCTTGTCACTGCGATGCCCAAACGCAACCCACTGCGTTCTCTTTCTATCTTGTTCCAACTCAGTGCATTTTACCTTCATCTCACTTCTTCTCGCTTGCTTGTCCTCTGCCTCTCGATCTGTCCTCGCTTCTATCTCCTTCTCGATCCTGGCGCGCTTTTCGAGCTCTTCATCTGCCGCTTCTCGCTTCTCTCTCTCCCGCTTCCTTCTATCTGCTGTTGACCCCAATCCGATCGACGCCGGAGATGATGGCGTTGGACTAGGTCGAGATGGGGTTGGAGTTGGTCGAGAACGCTTAGAACGCGCAGCCCAACTTCCAATGGCGATTGAAAGAAGAAGCAAGGCACGCATGCTTAACAGTCACACGCTTGAGATAAGCACAAGCGTCGAGAGCCACCAATCAAAGGGGCTAATTGCGACTATTCTTTTACTTGAAGCCAATCCACAGTAACTTTTTGGCCCCCTGGAACAGCAAAAAGGCGTATGCGGTCCATATCGGACCAAACCGCTCCCACCGGAAGCGCAGCTACAGAGAGATCCCCCCTTCTTTTTTCAGTTTCTTTTTTAATTTTAATTTTTATTTGATGAACCAATGTATATCCTAATAGCGACGACCCACCTCGGTTCAATAATGGAGTTCTACGATTGTGTGATATGAAATTTAGTGATGTTGGCTTTGATGATGTCTTTCTCTCCTGGTCTTGTGGATATGATTATCCTCAAGAGCCTATCAGTGATGAAATTATTGATATCTTTGAGACTTGGCTGGACAAGTATGCACGTGCAGCTAATGAAACTGTGGATATGAAAGCCGATATTAAGACAATGATTGTGGAGACACTTTGTGATAAGAACTCTAAAGAACGTGCCTTCTTCCTTATGGGGGAAGGTGGCAATGGTAAGAGCGTCCTTTGTAATCTACTTTGTAATTTACTTGGTGAATATGCTGTAAACGTCCCCTTTGAGACTTTAACTAAATCCATTGAGGCTGAGGGTAAAAATCCTTTCATCAAGAGAATGCGTTATAAGCGGTGTGTCATCATTGGCGAGGGAGAAGAGAACCAAAAGATACATTCAGGTTTGTTCAACGACACTTGCGACCAATAAGGACGAGATTAGATGCCGTGATTTACACGAAAAATTACAAGACCAGAAGCCATTTTATGGGACTTTCAAGATTATCCATCCATTCAATGGTGAGAGCATTCAGTTCTCTGGTGCAGTGGATTATGCAACTAAACGCCGTATTACCTGCCAGCAAGCACCTAATCGCTTTGTTGAGGGGTATGACTCGGAGAATAAAGACGAGAACATTCTTCCTCGTGATTATGAACTAATTGACAAGTTGGAACTATTTACGCCTTATCTATGGAAGTGGTTGGAGAAGGATATAAAGGATTATTATAAGAATGGATTACCAACTTACTCTGATGATTTTATGAAGTCTACCCGACTCGGAGACTTCCAGAACAAATGCAATCGTGAATTGTCTTTATTCTACTCTGTTGTTGAGGAAGATCCTAACTCAACGGTGACGCTGCAAGATGTGTGGGCAAAGGTTGCTAATGGGACTGTAAAAAAGACTGTATTCTGGAAGGCAGTAAAAGACGCATTTGTTGGGAGGATTATCCGTAACCCTCCTAACCTTAGTACATAAGAGCTAGAAATCGTCAAAGCCTCTGGGTAAAATTCCAACGGCTTTTGTGATTTGACCTATTCACAAATAAAGAACCTGATGGGCGTCGCCCATGATTCTTTCTTGTGCGATATTTAAAGCCTAGGCTACTCTGGTGGCTATGGTAATATTTGGGCTGAGGCTAGACCAGGTCAGAGGAGCAGCTCCGCCTGATATGTCGCAGCATAGTCAGGTAAGCTTTCCTCGTCTTCCGAATCTCCAAACGGGTCCTTGCCAGCTTCCATGTCAACCTCTACTCCGGCTTGAAGACACCGCTGGACTTCCTGGGCGCGTAACCCTGTCCGCGCGGCTTGGGCACGGGATAAGGGAGGCAGGCTTCTTGTCATGTTAGTCACCTGTTCCATAGGTAGCTCATCGACAGTTTGCTCATTTGACTCCTCTTCGTGCTGTCGGCACGGCAGTTGGCTTGCTTTGCTACCACTTGGTCGCCGAGAGCTACCTGCTCCCCTGTAAGGCCCTTAGTAAGGCGTGCCATGAAGCATGCATCAGACTTGGTGTCTGCTTGCTCAGTTGTCATGCCCGTACTCCACAGCCAATCCTGGCCATTCGCAGGCGCAGCCGGCTCCCCCACCACCGCAGGATCTAGTCGCGTGCCTGAGAAAGGGCCACCTTGTGGTCGCGGACCATCACAGCCAAGGGGACGAGGAGGTGATGGAGCGATTTATCAAACTCTAAACGAACGGGTTCCTCGTACCCATACTCTCTGGCCTTCTGGAGGAAGGCCTCAAAATTCTGGCGACTTAAATCGTCAGCCATACCATCAACCCAGCCGGCAAAATGCCGTGTAATTGCCTCCATGTTATGCTCAGCCAAAATGTCAAAACGTCTCATCGATGGCTCGTATAAGACCGGGTCGGAAGGGGCAGACCCATTGAGTGCGAAAACGACGCCCGCGTTATCGCACTCGTCATACATTTGGTGCCCCTCTACCAAGCGCCCAAAAACGGCCGCGTTCTGGCAAACCCCGTAACACTCCAAGTGCGCAATGTTGGGCCACTTCACTATGGAATCGTCGAACACTTCTGACCAATAATACCCTGGGCCCAGCGGCAAGAACCCGCCGGCCCCCGAAAGTTTCCCTTCATCCAAACAGCGGCAGGCGTCGCTCATCCACGACAGCAACGGCCCTTTCAAGTGCTGCTTGGCTGCCATCATCCGACGGCCGGGCGACTCCCTCAATGCCTTGATCCACCAGTCCAGGTGCTCAATGATATTGGACGGGAGCTTCACCCTGTCGCCACGGCGACCGTAAGGTGCTCCCCAGCGCTGGGAGAGCACCTTGAAAAACCTGTTGAGGAACAACTTCCCACGCGGGATGCCAAACGCTACCGACACCAACGTGTGGACGAGGCGGTTGAACTCTTCACGCGGAGCACTGCGATGCTCGCGTACCTCTGCCAGCCAGGCAATCAAACGCGCTCGCTTATCGTCCGGGAGGATCACGACAAACCGCTTGACGTCCTCGATGAACCCGAGCTCGCGCAGGCGCTGCCCAAAATTAAACTTGTCGGAGTCGACGCATCCGTGATCTTAACCAAACCGTCGCCGCTCTGCTGAGACGTCCTGATGGCCTCAGCCAGCTTGGAGGTGACGTGACCAAGAAAAGCCTCCTGAGGCGCCTGCGGGCCGCTCGCGAACATTTCGATTATCATGCCCTCTGTCATCCCGATGTCTGAGATAATCCGTTCCACCGCACAAGCTTTGACGGTAGAATTATAGGCGTCGCCGGCAACCGACTTAACTCCGCTTGCCAGCATTCTGATGTACTGCTGCTGCTCCGCCTCCCCGGCACCACCGAAGAAACGCGCAAGCATGGGAAACTGCGCAATAAGAAAACAATAAGAAAACGCCCTTTCAAACTGTTGTGCTCCTCAAGTGTTCGGACCGCGCTCCGAGGCAACTCTGCAAAGCACAGTTGCTGCGACTGCCCGCCAGTCCATGACACGCTGATCATCCCATTGCGGTGGCCCATGACATTGACCTCGCACCACTTACTATTGATATTCGCATACACCGTCTTCGCCAGCTCCAACCCAGGCGACGCCGGCGGATCGACGACCTGCGCTCGATACCGCGCTGGCGAATCTGGGGCCGGGCCCGGAGCCGGGGCCGCTGCTCGCTGCTGGTGTTGCCCCCCCCCGGGAACAAACTCTGTTGCTTCTGCTGACAAATGTGCCCCGCCTCCCGGCTGCCTCTGCCGCGCAAAATGCTGTGGAGGCGGGCCGGTTGCCGCCACTAGCGCTGGCGGCGCCGTCCCTGGGGCTGCCGCAAGCGCCAGCGCTCCCGTACCCGGCTGCCCCCCCTGCCGAGGAAGCTGTGCTCCTCCCGCCCCGGCCACTGCTAGAGCCGCTGCTAATGGCACTGGTGCCGGGGCTGCGGCCTGCGGCGATCGCTTGTCTAGCTTTGCGAGCACCGCTGCGAGCTGCTGCCGAATCCCAGCTTGCTGCTGCTGAATCTCAGCTTGCTGCTTCCCCATTTCATCTTGCCGGCCCATCATCATCTCGAGATCGCGTTTGCGGGAGGCCTCTTGTTGCTCATCTCGCGCAGCGAACATGCTTTGGACCTGCGCCATAGTAACAGGAGCCCTCAACTCCTTGTCATTCACCCGAAATTCACCCTCGACTAAGTCAGGTGCTCGTGCCTCGTCACAAATCGATAACTCAAAGCCCGCATCTGCAGCCCGGCTCTGAACAGCTTGCGACAGCGCCGCCACAGCTGCTTCAAAATCAGGGAAAACAACCAGCTGCAAATCATTCTCACGCACGAACTGGTGCACCGCTCGACCGATGTAAGCCATCTGCCGTCCTGGCGAAAACTTCCGCACGTCTATGGGGAGGTCCCCCCAAAATATCACAGAAGCTACCCTTTCCAGTACCCCTGGGAAGGCGTTGCGGTCGGGCTGGTCATCCGCGAAGCCCGCGGCCGCCGCGAAAAACGCCTCCAGCGCGGCCCGCGCTGGCAAGGCCTGCGCCTGTTCACTAAACGGGCGCCCATGCAGCTCCGGCGGGACTGGGTTGGATATAAGCATGGCCGCCGCGTCCTCAGCTACTCTATGCCCCCTTTGCCCAGAAAGAATTTCGCCGGCGGGCTGCTTCAGCAACATAAGAGCATAAGGAGCGAGTATCGACTGAGCTGCAATAATAAATAACAGCTCATTCTCTCTCTCTCCTTTGGGCGCTACTTTCCTGGCTAATCGAAGATTACCTGTACCGATTTCCCGTTGAAGCTGTGATGTCAGAGGGGGTAATTGCGTCGTCGCGAGCGCTTGGTTCTCTTACTACCATTTCTCTGCTGGACTGAGGCGTTTTTTGGAACCGTCTCCTTGTGATCTTGATGCGGGGTGTCATGGTGCTTACGATTACTTGAAGTGTTGAAACACCTGTTTCTTTCCAAGAATGGGCATTTCCTGTTCTAAGCCTGGACGGTACAAGCAAGCAACTAAACAAAAGAAACCTAGGCTCCGTCGTTTATCTAATACAGCATCAGAGGTTCGCCGCGACGTAACCAGACGCATATCAAGAATTGGGCTGACGATCTGGCAAAAAAATGCAGTCTTGGATCCAGCATCCGATTTAAGTAGCTTATTTGATGGTTTGTGGAAAGAATCTATCAGCCCCGACAAAAAAGTTCGTTTGTCCGCAATGAATTTGCCGTTCATAGTACAAAAAGCCATGGAAAACACAAGAACCTGCATGAAGATAGCGGTCAAACATGGCGGATTGACGATAAGTCTCGACTTGGGACTAGTAAAAACAACTTCTGACCTAAGATTTGGTCTGGAAGACGTTTCCATGATCAAAATACTCGGCTTTTCCTTCCTTACGAACACTATACCCGCTCGCGGAATTGGAGGTTCTTACCAATACGTCGCCTTGCAAAACGTGAGCGGCAGACTCTTCAAGTTAAATTCAGAATTAACTCCTGAGCTCAAAGGTACCCGAGCAGCTATGCTTCTATATTACCCCACGCAAGCTTAGGCGACTCGCTTTTTTTGAAAGAAAGGTGTGTGTTTCAGCCAGAGAAGATTCAAGCCCGCGTATTCACATTGATGTTCGAACGTGCTGGTCCTGTCACAAGCGCTGACCGTGACTTCGGCGTCCTTTTGTGCAGTAAGAGGAGGAGTCGTCTACGCTAGGACAAAAATTCGCCGAGTATGAATGGAATGTACGCTCTGAAACTAAAAACCAGGTGCGATCGTGTTTCCTCTCCGATGATCGTACTCCTCAGAGTATTATAGCTAGATGTCACCTAGGTGACAACCAAGCAAACGATTGAAATGCAGCTTATTACAAATGTGAATTGTCATTGACGGAACTGAGCGAAACGACGGCAACGTGTAGAATTGAGCGTTTTGCTGGCAGGCTCGCCTTTCTCTGTCGGGGGCGTAGGGGGGATTTGCGAAATAGAGCACTTGCAGACTCACTTCAAATATTTCACGATGAAATTAATGACCCTCTTTGGGGGCATTGTATTTTTACCATGTTTCAGCTGGAAAGTGACCTCGAGGGGGCAGTCAGCATGCGAGGGACCCAACCCTGAATGGCAAACCCCACCGCTGGGAAAGCACTCGGAACAGTGAACCAATTCAAGATGTCGTGTGGATGCGGCGACATGATATCGGCTGACGGAATAGTCTATTTTTGAGGAGGCCAAGATTGGGTCTGCAGATAGCGGCCAAACATGGCGGATTGACGATAAGTCTCGACTTGGGACTATGGCGGATTGACGATAAGTCTCGACTTGGGACTAGAAAAAACAACTTCTGACCTAAGATTTGGTCTGGAAGACGTTTCCATGATCAAAATACTCGGCTTTTCCTTCCTTACGAACACTATACCCGCTCGCGGAATTGGAGGTTCTTACCAATACGTCGCAAAACGTGAGCGGCAGACTCTTCAAGTTAAATTCAGAATTAACTCCTGAGCTCAAAGGTACCCGAGCAGCTATGCTTCTATATTACCCCACGCAAGCTTAGGCGACTCGCTTTTTTTGAAAGAAAGGTGTGTGTTTCAGCCAGAGAAGATTCAATGAAGATGATGCCGAAGCTCTCCCTGCGCCAGACCTCTCTTCTTTTTTCTTCTTCATCCGCCTTTCTTTCTTCTTCTTTATCAGCCTTATTTCCGTCCACTTGGCCTTTCGTATCTCCCACTAGCCCTCCTCCTTTCTTTCTCCTTTCCTATCCCAAAGTACTGAGATCCTCCCTCCCTGGCTAACGCCAGTAGGTCAGTCCACGTAACTCTCGCAGCTGCCCCTGCGAGGGTTATGGGCCCACAGATCGTATAACTCCAGCGAGAGTTACGGATCTGGCTCCTTGGCTCAACCACTCGACTCGCGCATTTTAGCAGCTGAGTCCCTCGAGTAAACCTCGAGTGTGGTCGAGTGTTCTTTCCACCGTTTATGGTAAAAGAACAACAAGTCGAGCAGGACTGACATTTCAATTGATAGGCGGACCCCTCAGACCAGAGAAAAACATTACGTATTTCTACCGTCAACCGAAATCGAAGTATGGCTGACCCACATGTCTTTTTTCAATCTTGATGAAATATGACAACACCCCTCAAATACTAATTTTAATATGGTATAAGGAATACTCTATATTAAGAGGTATAATATGGAACAGTGGAAAACTATTGAGGACTTCCCTAATTATGAAGTTTCAACTTTTGGTAATGTTAAATCAAAACGCCGAAATAAACTTAGGTATACATCTAAAAGTAAAGATGGTTATTTACGCATGGATATGAGTGTATCAGGTAAGAGCAAAAAGAAATTAATCCACAGACTTGTAGCTTTAGCATTTATTGATAATCCTGAAAACAAACCATTCGTTGATCACATTGATCATGACAGAACAAATAATAATATTTCAAATTTGCGATGGGCTACTCAAAAAGAAAATCAAGCAAATGCAGGTATGTTTTCTAATAATACCACAGGATTTAAAGGGGTTTGTTTTGATAAACGCAAAGGAAAATATAAAGCACAAATTTCAATCCAAAATAAAAGCACACATCTTGGTTGTTTCAAAACGCCAGAAGAAGCTTCAGCAGTTTATGAGAAAAAAGCCAAAGAATTACGTGGTGAGTTCTATTGTGCCACAACTGTGTAAAAATGATACCTGTTGAAAAATGAGTATAAGGACAAAATAATATATATATATTAATTAATATGATTACATTGAATGATGAAAACACACAATTTTACAAATCTCTTGGATTACTGGACGGTCGCAGTAAAGTGCCAAAATTCAAGAAGACCATTTTCAAGAAAAATGGGGAACTACGTAAAAAGTTCCAAGATAAAGTTGATGAATACCAAAGTAATCAACGACGAGTAAGACGCCGTCAGCGTCTCATTCAAAATTCAAATGTGAATGGTGTTGAACAACCAAGTGGAAATTCAACTGTGCGTATCATTCAATATACAGGTGAGTTTGAACGAGACCATGATACATTTGCCCGTAATCTTATCAATATCATCAACAGTGAATACAGGAATGCTTATCGAGTAATTGTCACAGAGCCTTACAGTGATCATTCAGGATCTGCATCAACAAAGGTTCTACAAGAGGCTTTTACTGAAGAACATTATTGGAAGTTGATTGATGATTTGAGAAAGTATGGAGAAACAGATTTGAGCTCTCTTGTTTACACCGTCATGTATTATGATGTTCCAACGGGTGGAAGTGGCGAGATTCTACCAAAGTGGTTGAAAGACAAGAAATGTGTAAAGCCGAACCTAACTTATAGCCGAAGCAGAGGCGGAGGCGGAAGCGGAAGCGGAACGCGTCAAGGAAGCGGAACGCGTCAAAGCGGAAGCTGAGGCTGAACTATGCTCTTGTGATTTCTGTGAAGGTAAGCCTGTTGGAACTGATGAATTCCCATACACAGGTTGCATCAAAGAAGTTGAAAAAGACACTGCGCAAGTGGAAAAAGTGGAACAAGACAGTGAAGAGGACAGTGAAGATGATGTTTCTTGCTATTGGAAACAGGGAGCTTTAAAGCATGTTGAGCGCATGCAGGCTGAAATAGACCTTCCTGACAATATGAGTGATCATGACGCTTTTGCGGAGTGGTTGAAAAACTCAGGCTTGGAATTGGACCACGCTCCAAATGAAGACCAACTTACTTACCTAAATCTAATATGGTCCGAGGAAACTGGAGTTACAGAAGAGGGCAACCTTGGTTTTCAGGGGTATTTATGTTTCTTGGACCACGACCTTACCCAAGTTGATGATAAACTGATTGGTGGCTTACAAGAATTGGAAAGCGGCTTTAGTCATCTTGAAATGTGTCAAGAAGTTATTGATATCAACAACAAGCTGAAGCAAGGCTCATTTGATCTAAACACTTGGCTCGATGAAATTAAAGACAGTGATGAAAACTCTAAAGACAGTGAAGAAACCTCTCAAGAACTTCCTGATATCTGTATGTTCTGCGATAAACGCTTTGATTTCCAGTGGACTATCAGAAAGAATCCAAAACTGTATAATTGGTATATCTTTGAAGGACACGACGTTGATGAAGGTGATTTATGCTTTGACTGTTGTGAGAAGCATTACGATGAATGGAAAAAAACCAATTGCCCTGATATTTGAGGGGTGTTGTCATATTTCATCAAGATTGAAAAAAGACATCATGAATACGGCGCATCTGCGACGCTTGTTTTGTTCTTGAACAGAACTATTGAATACAACATTGGAAACATGTTATGAAGTTTCTCAGCATCATGCTGTGCTTCAAACGACACTGTCGTGCCGATGCCCCAATCACTAACACCCTTGATATTTGAGGGAGTGTTGGCATTTTTCATCAAGATTGAAAAAGACATATTGAATACAACATTGGAAACATGTTAGCAAGTTACCCCCAATCACTAACCCCTTCCCCAATTCACCGCGGACCATCACACTATCACGCGCGCGTCATAAAAAAATTTTGAGGGTTCGGATTTAGGGATCGGCCGAGTGCGGGTTACAGCCTCAACTTGAAGTAAAGTTGATGCGGGTTATAGGCTCGCGAAGCCCGATTTATTTGCCTTTGCGGGTTACACCAAACGGTTTTTTTCAGAGAAAAAACGGTAGGACACTCTTTTTACGTCGTTTTTTGAGTTTACGAAAAAAATGACTAAAAAGTGTGTCCTATCTTTTTTCGTTAAAAAGCCAAAAAGAACAAGTTTTGGTGGGTGACGCAGAATGAACCGAGTAATCGACCAAGCACTGAAGTTTATCTACTTCAAAAGCAGCACCATGTTTGCATCACTGATATATAATTCTAGTAAAATTTGATAGTTTTGATAGTCTTTGAATCAGTAAAATTTGAAAACTCCTGCTGCCGGGAATGCGACATTCAGGTAGTTCACGGGGTTTTATAATTGTTTAAAAATGCGTTTACCTTTAGGCATACATCAGAAGGCACCTTCCCGCCTTTCTGCATAAACCAATCTTTAGCTATGATCACAATGCGATCCGCGGTGTAACCTTCCTTGTATTCGCTACTATTCGGTCGCACTGGAGTCGTGCAACGCTTCCTAGTGTACGAGTTCCCTTTCTCGTCGTAATATTCTGGGAAACTCCGACGTTTTTCAATGGGTTTAGTGACACTGTAAGATTTGAGGTTATCATTAGCTCCTTTTTACCATCCTCACGCTGCCACAGTATACCGTCATCTATCAACCAACGCTCCTGCGCCTTCGCCTTTTTGCTGGGGTCACTGGCGTTAAGTTGTTTTTGTATCTTTAAGAAAAATGGGTCGTCGACAGCCGCATCTTGATATTGTTTATCTGTGATCGTGTCGCTTGCTTGCAACGCGATCCGGTCTCTTTTAGCTTGGTCTATTTCTTTCAGGGTTTCTTGATCCTGCGAACTGTCTGTTTCTTTGCTTTCATCATCATTTTCACTAATCGTAGGCATGGCCACCCCCTTCAAAATTTGAATCTCAACGCCCTCGTTAGAGAGTGTTTCTTTTGAGAACGCTTCTGTCAGGTTGGTTTCGCCTACTGCGCCGTGCTGGAGGCTTTCGCCCCACGTGACCATAAACTCGGCCCCGCTGCTGCGCAATCCATTCGTGTCCATCTCACCTAGCTTAATCTGGGAAATGTTCACACAATAAGTTGACATGATAATTGCCATTTCTTCATCTGTGATTTCCTGGGCCAAAGAGTTGCGGCTCAAGCAGTCCGCTACCTCCATTTTAATCCCAGGTCTGTATCTAAGTTCATAATTGTATTCACTCAATCTCATTGCCCATCGAGCTAACTGCCCTGACGAGTGCTTGATATTGGATATGAAGGTCAAGTTTTTGTGATCGGTATCCAGGAACACCTTCACTCCGTCTATGTAAGGCTTGAAGTGTTCTAGACCCATTATCACCGCCAAGAGTTCAAGACGCCTAGCATCGTAACATCTCATTGGCTTTGGAACGCTACG
>NW_008705603.1:213826-215341 GCF_000186865.1 Aureococcus anophagefferens
TCTCCGAGGCCAGGCGCTGTGCGCCGGGCTGGAGGACGCGGGTCGCACTATGACGGCAGCGAAAGCAGTGCTGGGCAAGCCGCCGGAGGACGACTTTGGCCGAGCTCTGCAGCGGGTAGCGCGGTCCACGGGGCCTTGCGACGTGGTCGCAAAAGGAACCTTTGGCAATACACTGGTCACCCTTCGAAAGGGCGCGGAGGACGGGATGGAGGAGCTGGCGCACAGGTCTAATTTTGGCAAGGTGCCGCCGAGCGGCGTGCGCGCGGGTCCGGCGTCCAAGAAAGGGGTGACTTTAAATTCGGTCCTGCGGACGGGGTCGATCGAGGGGCTGCATTACAGTGTCGCTTTGGCTTTCAGCGAAGGGGGGTACCAGGACTGGTTCGGAACCCACCGCTTTGATCGCGCGGCGGCGGCGGATCCGAAGCGGCCGTGTGGGCCGCCTGAGGCGCAAAACGTCCTGCGGGCAATTGTGCGGCATGTGGTGCAACCGGAATTTTGTGTCGCCGTTAGACCAGAACGGACCGATGGAATTTATAACTAGCCTTTCCAAGGACATGCCCCACGACTGCCAGGTGCGGACTTACGCCCTAGGTCATGACCGCTAGGTGCTCGAGCGTCTGCGCGCCATCCCCGAGGACGTCGCGCTCGTCGTCCGCGGTCGTCCGCGCGGAGGCCTCCCGGACCGCGAGCCGGATGGCGGCGCGCAGGTCGTGGTGGAGGTCCTGGAAGTCGGCGGCGCGCCTGCGCACGTCCAACTCGCTCTCGATGGACGGCTGGAAGAGGAGGCCCACGACGAGGTCGGCCTTGTCGCGGTCCGCGGGGCCGGCGTCGCGGAACGCGGGGTCGTCGTGGAGCAGCGCGAGCACCGCGCGCTCGGCGCGCGCGAAGTGGTCTTCGACGCCCTCGGTGGCGCCCTCGAGCTCGGCCACGGCGCCGTCCTCGTCCTCCACGAGCACGGGGCGGGCGGCGTCGGCTTCGCGGCGCGCCCGAGCCAGGAACTCCGGCCCTCGCAGGTCGACCGTCGGCTCTGCGTGGACCGCGGCGAGCGTGCACGGCGGCGGCGGCGTGGAGCCGGCGTCCGCGGCCATGAGCTCGTCGAGGAGCTCGTCGCGGCGCGGCGCGGCGCGGCGCGGCCGCCGCGGCCGCCGCGGCCCGCCCAGGAGGTCCTCGTCGTCGCTGTCGTCGTCGGCGACCGCGGCGGACGGCGCGGAAGCCGTGGCCGCCACCGCCGGCGTGGCGTCGCGCGCCGGGAGCGCCGCGTCGCGCGCCGGGAGCGCCGCGTCCGGCGCCGAGAGCGACGCGTCCGGCGCCGGGGCCGCCGGCGCCGGGGGCGCGGGCGCGGGCGCGGGCGCGGCGGCGGCCGCGCTCGAAGCGGGCGCCGACAGCTGCTCCATGGACGTGAAGACGAAGGACACGAGCGGCGTGTTCGCCGCCGTCGTGACGAGCGGCGCGTCCTCCGACACCATCGCGTCGTCGTCGTCGTCGTCGCCGTCGGAGCCTTCCGCGGCCGCGCCG
>NW_008705603.1:215502-220548 GCF_000186865.1 Aureococcus anophagefferens
CACAGCATAGTTGTGTATAGAGCTGGATATATATATAACAATACATACTACAACAACAAATCCAGTGAGTAAACGAGACTTGTAATGACTTTCTGCTATCGCCGTGTCGTCCCTTTTGTATTCTGATTGGGAATCTTCCCTACGGAAGGGAATCACGGGAAAGCTCGCGAGAAAGGCTTCATACTCCGCACAAGTCCCGCATCTTTTGTTGCAATATGATCCAAAAGGGCCATACGGTGACAATGAATTGTGACATGTTGTATCGTCCATTGAAGTTAAAATCTCGCAACATTCAGTAGAGGTCTGTGCCAGACTGCAAACCACATAGAACTCCAAGGAGTCCTTTATCTCCCCATCATCACATGTTGATGTCGGTTTGTTTGAGCTCGGTTCGTGTGATGGCGGGGGACTGATAGTGGGAGCAGTAGTCGAGGGGCAAAATGAAGGAACGGGTGAAGGTGGTGTTGTTGGTGCTGAGGATAACGTCGGAACGAGAGTTGGTTCTTTAGTGTAGGATGGAAATAGACTAGGACCATGGCTTGTAGTCGGATTCGGTGATGGTTCTGAACTAGGAAAATTTGTGATGGGAGTTGGCTCTGGAGAGGGCAATATTGTAGGAGCATCCGAACAAACACCCTCATGCAGGTTGCCGCGCATTGAATACACGCTATTTCGATTGCCATAGCTACCATTGAAAATTGATCCAGAGTAATCTTGTATAGAGTACTTCACATAGGTAGCATCTGCCCAGGCTGTTCCACTACAGCACTGAAATCTGTAACAGCCATCATCTAGACAGAATTCGACCACTTTGAGAAGACGGGTCTCAGCAGTGCCAGAGTCTTGATAATTAGCAAAACTTAAGAGTCTACGATCCCACCTATCTCTGATCTCAAACAACAGGCCCATCCAGCCTTTATCTGCGTCGCCATGCATTGTCAGATTGTAGCACGATGGTGCATTCGAGGGGGGATAACTTAAAGAGGGATAAAAAGACGGCGTCGCGAGATTCACCGGTGATGCATTTGCGGAAGGCCGCGTCGGCACCATTGATGGTTCTTGTGCATGACATAGATGAGTAATAACATAAAATTCCATTATCACTAGCATGATTCCCGCTCGAGAATGAAAAACTTTAGCAGCAAATTTTCATAAGGGAGCAATTTAATGTTCCCGCGTATCCGTGTCACCCGGTGTCACCCGCTCCCAGCCACACGATGGTAGCAGGAGAGTGAAGACTACCACGTTTTAGGCCCGCGTAAACTCTGCCCAAGTGCCGTCTGGATTGCGTTGGACCTTGGCCTTATGAGCAAGCTCCTGCCACCTGCGCTGTCGGCTGCGCGACGCGCCGGTGTGCGGTGCGTTGCAGTCGTTTCTTGTCTCAACGCGCCTACGAAGGTGTGGCGTCACTGCCCTAAGTCAGAGCCGGCAGCGCGGGCCTCTGCGGGGCTGCTACGAGCTCCGGAGCGCGCCGTCGTCGGGGCAGCCCCTGCGCGTCCGCGCCGTCGTGAGGCTCTCATGGAATTGCCGACCGGCGTCCTCGCGACGGAGACCATGTCGCCGGGCCTGAGGCGCGACGGCGGTGCGACGGCGAGGTGAATTTTGCACTCACCGATCGTCGAAGATTCATTGGCGCGATGGGCTGCCGCGCGCTGCGCGCCGGGCCTGGGCGCGCACAGGCAACATCACGGACAGATGTGGCCGCCGCGCGCGCTATGCGTCGCCGTGCGGGTCGCGCTCGCGCGCGACGGCGAGACACCATTGCGCGCGCTGCGCGAGGGCGGCGACGTGTGCGCCCTCGACAGCGTCTCCGGGCTCTACCGCGACGGCGACGGCGGCGGCGTCTGCGCAACCGTATAACTGTAAAGAACCTACGTGCCGTACATCATCTGCGGCGGCGCGGGATGCCCGGCGTGCCTCGGTGGCCAAAGATAAAACAAAAGTTCTAATAGAACCTTCTTCCAAAAAATTTAGTGGTTATGGAATGATGATTTCCACAACTTTATTTGGATTAAATGTATCGCAGTCCGCCAAAAAGAATATGCTTGGCATGTTTAACGAAAGACCTGGAAATGTACATGGTTCTTCCGTGCGCATTATGTTAGTCGACAATGGATACAAGGAAGGCATTGATTTGTATGATGTCAAATATATGCACATATTTGAGCCACAAACTACAAAGGCTGATTTCCGTCAAGCTATGGGTCGTGCCACTAGATTATGTGGACAAAAAGGATTAAAATTTGTGCCTAACAAAGGATGGAAACTGGACGTATTTACTTACCACTTAACACATAAATTTGATAATGGTAAAACCATGGATTTACATGATCTTTTTATGAAATGCATATCGCAAATCTGTCTTCTCTAGATTCTCTAACGTTTTTAAATCTATTTTATTCAAATGCAATAATGATCTCCAAACACAATCAACAAGACTTGCTCCTTCAAGGAGAAGTTTCATCATAAACAGAATTTGAATGCCAGTGAACACTTTCATCATCACTATCAACATTGTTAGTATAATGCTTCAAATCCTGATACTTTTCCATTTTACTTAATCTAATTTATTGACCTTCCTAATTAGTATCCCGAAGCAATCATTTTTTTTCTAAAATTATATCTTTTTATAAATCTCTTATAAAAATGATTTAGAAGTATAAGCATAATTTTATATAACTTCTTGTGATGTCCTACGAGTCTAATTTTGATTACAATGGTGATGTTTCCAAAGTTGACAAGATTACTTTCGGAATTATGATTCCTGAACTAATTCGCAGTCAATCCGTCGTTCAAGTAATTCATCATGACACTTTTTGTGGAAATAATCCCGTAACAGGTGGATTATTTGACCAGCCAATGTGCCCAAGCGATGGACGTCGCGAGCGCGGACATGTGCGAGTGCGGCGGCATGGGGTGCCCGTCCTGCGGCAACGGCCTGATGCTCGCCGCAACAGATCAGGTGAACCTTCCCGTACGCGGGCCGGCCCCGGCGCGTAGCACGCCATCGCGCGGTTGCCCGGCCGCCGGCCCCAGGCGCCGCCGAGGGCGCCCGCGATGCCCTCGGCCCGCGCCCAGATCGCCCCGAACGTCAGCGTCGTCTCCTCCCGGCCCTTGCTGTTCAGCCAGACGATGGCCTGCTCCTTGCGGCGACCGGGCAAGACCGCACAGATACCCCGTGGACAGCGGTGTGGTTTTGAGCTGCGGCGTAGTTATCTCCCTATCGTCGCTCATCGTCTGCCACCACGCCGGCTTCTCGACGCCGTCGTCGAAGAGGTCCAGACCCGCGACGGCCGCATACTCCGTCGCCATGACGAGGACGACGACGACGGCGCAAGGCTGCCACGAGGCTACGTGCCACAGTGTGCGGCGGGGATCACGCTTTCCTCCGAGTCGCGCGGCGCGGCGCGGCGCGCTCCGGCTGCCGATGACGCCCCACGCGTACATCTGCGGCCGTGACGCCCGCCTCGACGAGTTTCGAAAGGCTATCTCGGTAATAGAACGAAATATATTATCCAAGAATCCAATCCGCTGATCCCATTGGTCGGGCGAGATTTCAGAGCTCTGAGTTTCGAGCATGGTCCAACGATCTCTGGCGCTGCGTTGGGCATGTTATGGTTCACAGGGGAAGAAAACGAGAGTAGTTCGCAGTAGGAACTCGGGGTCAGAGATCCTGAAACTTCAGTCCGTCTCGTGGGGGAACACGCAGAAGCTGAGATCTCTGTTCCCCGCCCCCCAGCGCCGCGCGACGCGCCCACCGTGGCGTGTTCGACTTCTGCTGCCTCTAGCTCGACATGGAGTGACTTTTCGAGACCGCCGACCCCAAGTTTGTACAGCGAAGTGCTCTCAGTTTCTTCCACAGTGGCCCGGAACATGCCGAACGCAGCGTCAGATATCGTTCGACCATCGTTCAACCCCCTCAATTATCATTTGTCCGAATCCCGAATAATGAACCGTTCGTTTTGTGTATGCGTGGAATAGAAAGGAAGAAACAGACAATCTTTATTCGCTAAGGACGCGTTAGTCTATCGTCTAGGGCGGCTTAGACGATGGTGGGCGTTTAGCGTGGAATCGCTGCCCGAGGACCTCCGGTGGGCTTCGTGACCCACCCGCTGTGCTAGCTCGGCCCGCCCGGGGCGTTCGGGGCCCCGCGGGCTGCGGAAGGGCGCCCCGTGCCGGGCGTGACGCCATGCCACAAGGCGCTTCTCGCGCGGCCGCTGCTTGCGATGATGTCGGGCCGGATGAGCTGCGCGCGATGGAGGGTGAGTTGCACAGGTTCTTGCACAAGCTTACCGACGGTAACGCGGCGCATGCGGTGAACATAATGACCACCGCGTTGCGTTACATTCCTCAAAGTAATTTCGAGGTGCGGCCGACTCCATTCGGTTCTTACGGTGGCTCCCTTGACTTTGTTGGTGCTCCCTATGGTCTGGAGCCTGGTGCACTTCGTGCTGCTTCTGATGAGATTGTGCGCAACTGGGATAATGTGAAGATTCGCACAAAACAATTTTGACACGGCTTCGAGTACGGTGTGCTACAAGACGAGGATGCGGATGCGTTTCCTGCTCACGTCAGGAGAATGCCCAGACAAGTTGCCTTTAATCTTAGCTCAGGGCGAGCGCGGGAATCGAAATTGTTTCCATGTCTGCGGCAAATACTGCACACAATTCTAGAACGTGTCCGTGTGCTCGGGTTTCATTTGACGCTCATGGACTTGCACGTGCTCCGGCAGTCTTCAGAACACGCATGTTTTGAGGAGCATCTCGATTTACACAATGCCAATGATGTCGCCATAATCTGTGTTCTTTCTAGAAGTGATACTCACGATGAAAGTGAAGGTGCCGAAGAGTATGCTCAGGAAAAAAGTGGAGTTCACATCCGGACGTTACCTTTGTCTCAAACATGTCCCAAAGTACGTTTTCATGGTTGTGTGTTGTGATGGAACTTTTGTAGGTGTGGCTGCCTTTAAAGCAGCCGGGCGACGGTGTCTTGATTCCAAGCACTACCATATAGCGTGTCCTCCCCCGAACGGAGTTGAGATTTGAA
>NW_008705603.1:223562-226173 GCF_000186865.1 Aureococcus anophagefferens
GAACCGAGGCCCGAGTCACTGAATCCGAGAGACAGTTTTCATCTTTATTCGAAAAAGCAACGCCAGTCCGCTAACTCGATGATCATGGACAACCAAGATGAACCTAAAGAAGCCGCGGAATTATATGAATTCCTTTTCAACAACTACGACAGGAAATCAGCAAAACACGAGATGATGATGATAATGATGAAGCACCTCGCAGGTGCGGGCTTGAATGAATTCGAAATGAAATATTTTAAACCGACCGACTGGGCTGCGGAGCTCAAAGATGCACCTCTACGAACTTTTCTTCCAATTCTTCGTGCCTCGCAGGCAGACGACGATGGCGGCATGTGGAGTCGACTGGAAACGCTGCTAGTTCAGACCTACGGTCCGCGTGACTGGGAAAGCTTTCTAGCATCAGCCGATGCAGCCGATGCACCCGCAGCAGATGCGCCCGCAGCAGATGATGAACCCGCAGCAGATGATGAACCCGCAGCAGATGATGAACCCGCAGCAGATGATGAACCCGAAGGACGTGCACCCGGAGCAGATGCACCCGGAGCAGATGCACCCGGAGCAGATGCACACGGAGGAGCAGCAGCAGCAGCAGCAGCAGCAGCAGCAGCGGCTGCAGCAACAGCAGCAGCAGCAGATGATGATGCACCAGCAGAAGCAGGGTACGCGGATGCGGGCGCAATTGTCGAGCATGGGGATTCATTTGACAAGTTTAGCGTGGATGGTAGCTTGGATTTCGTCGACGATGTGGATGACATGGATGATCAACCAAAACCGCCAGAAGAACTCATCCCAATAGAAGACTCTTTTTGTTCTCCGGCACTAATTGAGTCTGCTATTAAGATGATTTCGGCTGACGGTTTAGCCGCAGCAAACAAATTAAGACAATTCGACGCAGGTGCGACTACTGGCCAAAGCAGCGCAATCGCTCCAGCTTTACCTGCTGACTTCATAAAAGACCTGAAGGACGAGTTTTCATGCGTGCACCAGGAGGCGGAGGACCTAAAAATAGGTTTCGGAGGCATGGGACGCTGCGTACAACTCAACACGAATTGCATTAATTCGTACGCAGGGGACTCCACTAAGCTGACACTCCAGGTCATGGATGGCTGGTTCAATAAAAATGCTTCTGCGTGTAATGCGCACGGCCGGCGCTTGCGATGCGCACAGGGCGATATCCATCAGTTTCGGGTCTTGGGCGCATGCGTAATCTTGTTCGTACTGGTAGATGAAGAAGGGCTCATATTTGACAGTCCCCACGAAACGCATCTGCTCGTGCAGGTGAAAGAGTCCCGGGAATTTGCCATCGTCAACTGGCATAGCTTGGAGAACCACTCCACTCGGCGCTGCTTTCCAGACTGGACAACAACAGGCCATAAAATATTAGAGGAATTAAGAACAAAGTTGAAATCAAAAGAATGCATGTTTTATTATCTTATACATATTAGATTTCTGACTTATAGGTAAAATGAGAGCCGTCTATGCCATGAAGAGTAAAAGCAATGCGAAACAAATTAAAGCAAAACGAGATGCGTTGGGAGAAGCAGGATACGCCTCTTTCATATCTACATACTCTAACGAAATGGAATGCAAATTACCAGGTGAACACAAGAGTTTCTTCTTATTCTTATTCTTACCACCAGGTGAACACAAGAGCAAACTCAAGCAAGCGGAAGAGGTGAACGACCTCATGTTATTAGAACGTCGACCCCGGCCGAGGATGTGCCGACAAGAATATAAAGAGCCACAGGAGGAATTTAGAGAAGTTTGGGAGACAGGAGCGGGCCCGCCATGGTCGGGCCGCCCGGGGGGCAGCGACGACGGCGCGAGCTGCGGCACGGGCTGGCTCTTGGGCTGCTTCTAATGCGCTCTAGATTAGGCCTGTGGTCGAGGGCGAAATGACGCTCCGCCGTGCCCGCGTTCGCAGTCCCTTTTCGGCCGCGGCGGGGGAGCAGAGGAGCCAGGATACCCCCTAGGATACCCGTAACGCAGTCTCACTCTGATCTGCTCCCTGTGCGCCCTGTCCGAAGCGCACATTTAAAAGTCGTCGAGCTGGATCGTCACGCCTTGACACGCCCGCTGAAGCGCAGACTCGACCTCCTTGTAGAGCACGCGCTGGATGGACAAGTGTAGCCACAGAGGGAACCTTACATAAAATCGGAGGATTTAGGAGGGTAGGTTAATGTTTCCCTTAACGGATTCTCGGCTGAACCTAACCACCTGCGGTGGGCACGGATTTTCAAGGTTTATGAACGGAATACATTTTATTTTATGTGTGTTGAATTTAAGTGTGGATAACACAGTGTAACCCGGATGTCACTCTTCTGGAAATCACCAAGGAGTTCATCACTTATGACTGGGATCACGGCAAGTGTCGCGAGGCAGTGGCAGCCATGGCAAAGGCTGGGGCTATCCTACGGCGGGTCGACTTGACCAACCTAACTCTGCTAGGAGGGAAAATGGACCGGGTCCGACTCACGTTCGAGTTCCATTCCTGGCGCCTTTACGTCGCCATTCCTCCTCCCACACCCTTTCCTCAAGACCAGGCCCCTTCTCCTTTCATCGGTGCCCTTAGAGCTGTTGGCGACATCCCCATGGGCCTGCGTCTACCAGG
>NW_008705603.1:226223-227842 GCF_000186865.1 Aureococcus anophagefferens
AGGAATTAAGAACAAAGTTGAAATCAAAAGAATGCATGTTTTATTATCTTATACATATTAGATTTCTGACTTATAGGTAAAATGAGAGCCGTCTATGCCATGAAGAGTAAAAGCAATGCGAAACAAATTAAAGCAAAACGAGATGCGTTGGGAGAAGCAGGATACGCCTCTTTCATATCTACATACTCTAACGAAATGGAATGCAAATTACCAGGTGAACACAAGAGTTTCTTCTTATTCTTATTCTTACCACCAGGTGAACACAAGAGCAAACTCAAGCAAGCGGAAGAGGTGAACGACCTCATGTTATTAGAACGTCGACCCCGGCCGAGGATGTGCCGACAAGAATATAAAGAGCCACAGGAGGAATTTAGAAGATTTTGGGAGACAGGAGGTGGAAAAGCAGCACAAGCGAAGAGTTTGCCGGCACAACCAAAGCAGCAGCGCAAGCGAAGAGCTAGAGCTGCCAGTGCAAAGGAGCCCAAGGAGAAGAAGCCGAAGGAGGAGGACCACGAGAAGCTCGAGCGGCAAAAAGAATACCAACAGCGAACAAGGCAGATCCAAGAACTCCAACAACAACTCCAACAAACAAATCAAGCAGTACTTTCTTTTCAACGGCCTCGAGAACCACAGGCGAACAGTTTCAACAAACAATCGTTCGAGGAAGGCGCTAAGCAAGCTAAAGAATCACTCGAATGGGGGATATCGCAAGCAACAGCAATGAACAAAGAAGCGGCCGCTCTAAACGCAGAAAGAGCGAAATTACAGCACCAGCATTACTTGGATACTACTCGCGGACCTCCTCCAGCTCAATCGCAAGGCCAGAGTCAATCGCAAGGCCAGAATCCGACCATGTTTGCACCTCCACAAACACCGCAGGCTCTTTTGCACGCACCAGCTCCAGCTGCACTGATGCTAGCAGCTGCAGCACATGCCCAGCATTACATGGATACTACTCGCGGACCTCCTCCAGCTCAATCGCAAGGCCAGAATCAATCGCAAGGCCAGAATCCGACCATGTTTGCACCTCCACAAACACCTCAGGCTCTTCAGGCTCTTTTTGCACTGGCAGCACCAGCACCAGCTCCAGCTGCACTGATGCTATCAGCTGCAGCACATGCAGCCGCAGCAAATGAAACCGCAGCAAATGCAGCCGCAGCAACCGCAGCAAATGCAGCCGCAGCACCCGCAGCAAACAGCGTAGCAGCACAGATAGCAACCCTAGGAACTCTCCTGTTGAATGGGGACATCACTCAAGCTGACTTCGCGCAACTCAAGGCGTCACTATTGCCGCCCCCGTGAATCATCACGCTCGGGTGCTTTCTCCCATGATGACTGCCTGTTCAACAGGAACACATGGGAGTTTTTAGCGATAACCCGGATCTTATTATACTAGAGTATCGGAATCTACGCTAGTTGCATACTACCCCGAGAGTCGTCTCCGCTCGTGCGAGCGAACCTGCCATCGCGAGTCCAAAATCAGCACTCTCGCGAGCCACTACACCGCAGCACGTCTCTCTATGCGGAAAGCAGCCACAACTATGAGAAGCCGTGCAAATGCGCTTCTCATAAGGCAGGTCATTTACATGCCAGCTTTTCAAGTTGTTGTATATGACTAT
>NW_008705603.1:227892-230629 GCF_000186865.1 Aureococcus anophagefferens
TAATTGAGTCTGCTATTAAGATGATTTCGGCTGACGGTTTAGCCGCAGCAAACAAATTAAGACAATTCGACGCAGGTGCGACTACTGGCCAAAGCAGCGCAATCGCTCCAGCTTTACCTGCTGACTTCATAAAAGACCTGAAGGACGAGTTTTCATGCGTGCACCAGGAGGCGGAGGACCTAAAAATAGGTTTCGGAGGCATGGGACGCTGCGTACAACTCAACACGAATTGCATTAATTCGTACGCAGGGGACTCCACTAAGCTGACACTCCAGGTCATGGATGGCTGGTTCAATAAAAATGCTTCTGCGTGTAATGCGCACGGCCGGCGCTTGCGATGCGCACAGGGCGATATCCATCAGTTTCGGGTCTTGGGCGCATGCGTAATCTTGTTCGTACTGGTAGATGAAGAAGGGCTCATATTTGACAGTCCCCACGAAACGCATCTGCTCGTGCAGGTGAAAGAGTCCCGGGAATTTGCCATGGTCAACTGGCATAGCTTGGAGAACCACTCCACTCGGCGCTGCTTTCCAGACTGGACAACAACAGGCCATAAAATATTAGAGGAATTAAGAACAAAGTTGAAATCAAAAGAATGCATGTTTTATTATCTTATACATATTAGATTTCGGCAACCCGCGCCCCAACCCTACCTCCACACTCTCGGAAAACACAAACGAGCACGCCAGAGGCAGCGAAATCGCACGTTTGCAGCGACACGAAGACGCCGCGCGCGGGGCGCTGCGAGCAGCGCTGAATGCCCCGGCACGGGGCGCCCTTCCGCAGCCCGCGGGGCCCCGAACGCCCCGGGCGGGCCGAGCTAGCACAGCGGGTGGGTCACGAAGCCCACCGGAGGTCCTCGGGCAGCGATTCCACGCTAAACGCCCACCATCGTCTAAGCCGCCCTAGACGATAGACTAACGCGTCCTTAGCGAATAAAGATCGACGGTCAGCGCATGTGACAGGACCAGCACGTTCGAACGTCAACGTGAATACTCGGGCTTGACTAATTAGCGAGATAGTAAGATCCGGGACGGGGAAGCAGCCTAATGGGGGTATCCCGAGAATATCGCCCCCTCGTTCTTCCCCCCTTGTCTAACCCTACTCTATTAATGGAGTGCCTCAGGCTCAGGAGATTCGCGCTCACCGAGCCTGAGACTTTTATAAGTCTTCCATAGAGCCGGCGACATCGTCTGTTTAGCGTTTGCTTAATTGCCAGTAAAAATTAAGCGGTACTGAAAGCGGTACTAAAAGATTTATATCTAATGGGATAAAAAAATTAATTTATGTGAAATTGTAAAGGTTTTGGGCGTTTGTTGGTATTCACTTCAAGTTGAAGCTATATTGAACTAAGGTAAATCCCCTTAATATAAGGAGCCGAATTATATTCCCCGACAAGGGGAATTTTACGCGCAGCGTATTCGGCTTCTTTTATTAAGGGGATTTACCTTAGCATGTTGGCCTACGCAAGGCAAGGACATTGAAAAATATCCACGCGTGTTGAACAAAAGTGTCTTGCTCTCGTATACCAGGGCCCTCCCAACATGGCTGGACCGTAGCGATCTGATCCCTCGGTACGAGCCTTTGTCGAGCTATGCACGCACTGTTTCTTTTCTCCACCCCCGCAGAGGGTACCGGCGCGGAACTTTGCAAAGCTTTACAAAAAGATGGATGGAACTGTACTTGGGTATGCACTCAGTCTTCGAAGGTTGCGCAAATGTTGCCTGACGATGTTAAACTTGCCTGCATACCATACCCACCGATGCCCAGGCGTGAAATAAATGATGCGTTCTTTATCAAGGCTTATACACATATTTTTTCTCAGTCCAAAGTGAGCTACCAGGCGGCTGGTGTCAGTTGGTTGTATATCTTCCTCATGACCATCGCATCATACTTCCCTTCGCGTATCTTCCGATCCGTCTCGCTGACAAGACATGCACTGACGCAAGAGTTCAAAGAATCGCGGCCAACGCTAGTTATCATGGACAAAATATCAGCGAGCGTGTTTGACTCAATATTCAAGGGCGAGGCGCTTGCTGCAAAATGTAAAACCATACCACGTATTGTTCTCTTCCACGAAGGGGTCAAATTCCGACCACAATTCATCATCGATGCATGCCAAAGCTCTTGCCAACTATTTAGACTTGGTTCCCTATGTACGGTAGATTTCTTTGCTGTAAAAATATACTTACTTTTGGCACTATTTGCATTGCGTGTTATGCTTTTCTTCACACCAAGGAAAACATTGGACAGTATGTTTGGAGTTCCCAGTCATTTCCTTACGGAAACTGTTGTTTACTGCACAAGACCTCAATTCGTTCTCGGAAATGGTTACCTGACTTGCCCAACACGCGATGCACAGTACATTGGACCCCTGTTTGAATCGCCCCCCGCCCTGGATGGTGAGATGAAAACTTGGTTGGAAAATGTCAAAGCGCCCATTGTATTCGTATCGCTCAACTCAATCTGCCACGAAAACAGTCATCTGCCCGCTGTGTTGCAGGCCCTTGCCCAGTCAGAGTACATCTCCTTAGTCGAAGTTACCGACCAAGAATACTGGTGTCGGCAAGGATACGATTCCATTCGTTTCGTGTCTTCAAAAGATCGGCATCACAAGTATGCCTATCTCCCGTTCGCTTCTGTCTTCATCACTCAAGGTGATTCCGGTTCTTTTCATGCAAGCGTTCTTGCTAGTGTACCATTGATTGTATTGCCTCTGTACGGCGACCAGTTCCAT
>NW_008705604.1:0-1578 GCF_000186865.1 Aureococcus anophagefferens
CTGGAGGCGATGGAACGAGTCGACACGGGGATGGCGTGGGGTAACCTCCTCGCGTCCCTGGAGCTGGGGCTGCCAAAAACCTTCGCGGTGTCGGGCTGCCGCGGCGCCCGAGCCGCGACCAGACGAAATCGACGATTTCGAGTCTCGCTGCCCAACCCTTCGAACCAGACGACCCCTCGGTGACGACAAACGATCCGTGGTGCTGCGTGGGCTCGAAAACAGCTTTAAGAGGTCGGGGGAGTCGAGCGCGCCCCATTTCGCTCCCTGTAACCGCCCGTCTGAGTCCCTACCGAATCGCCTAGATGTCTTGTTTTCACCGGCGCGTCATCCGTGCGCATTCGGTCCATACAGCTGCTGAGATCGTTGCCCATCTCGGCGTATTCGCGGAGTTGAGGGGCTGCGAAGACGACCATAGCATCATTCGGCGCATCCGAGCGCCCGGCGTCCTGCGGAGTAGAGATCCGTGCTCGGCACCTTCAACAGTCGGCAATGTCCACTGGCGTAAAGATCTCTAGCTGCTCCAGCGCACTGGGAAGCCGATCCGATGGGCAGCGCCCGACTTTGACGGCCGCGTTCGGCGGCTCGGTCCGCCGGGCGCCCCGGCGGCCTTCGAGCCCGCGCCGCGCCGGCGGGCGATCTTCGACGCGCCGCTCTCGATCTCGAGAGACGAGCACGATTTCGGGGCGAACGGGGCCTCTGGATCCGGGCCATTTCGACGCGTCGAGGGGCGATATGTCGGTCCTGGGGCATCGATCGATCCGCGGCGCTCGGGGAATCGCGAAGGGACAGTGCCGCGATGAGATTCCCCGCGTGCCGCGGATTGCTCATGTCCGAGATTACGCGCGCGCGCGTGGCAGCCCCGGCGGCGCGCGTCGAACGCTCCGAGTGGTCGTGGCGGCCAGCGCCGGGTCCAGAGGACGATCTACGCGGCTGAGGCACTCGAGGGGTGTCTGCGAGGGTCTCGAAGCGGTCGCGGGTGTCCCCAATGCGCGTTTCTCGGGTCGTTGACCAGGTTTGAGCCGCGGCACGCGTCGTGCTCGGCAGCCCGTCCACAGCCGAGTTTCGGCATGGATGGCTGCTTTTCAGCTTTGGTCCTCCAGAGGACATGTTGGACGGACCCCTGATGCGCTGGGGTCCAGCGGGAGGGTCGCCAGGGGGTGTTTTGGCGCCCACCATAATCACTGTCCATGACTACTCAGAGAGTCCAATCGATCAATGGTCTATCGGTTGACTCATGAGCTGTTTTAAGAACAGTTGATTCGAATGATGGTGGGCGGGCCAAAAAATATAAGCCGCGCCACCCCGGACCCCGGGGAAGCGGCGAGCTGGGAGAGGACCACCACAACCAGCAGTTTTATTTAGCTGGATGATGATAGGTGGCCTAAACTCACTAACTCGTTAACGTGCGTGGTACGGCCGCTACGCGGCCGTGTCAGTGACCCCCCTGTGCTCGGGATAGGCGCAGTCTCGGAGCTCGGCTCGTCGACGGCAAAATCCCAGGCTTTCAGTGTCGCCCCCTACTGTTATTAGCGCCGTGAGTAGATGCCACTCGGATTGGCTTCAAGCTACCCCCCACCG
>NW_008705604.1:1628-9323 GCF_000186865.1 Aureococcus anophagefferens
TGACATCGAACGACGCGTTCCCGCGCCGCGCGTCGCTGCGGCGGACCGAGGCCGCGCGCGGCGGGCGCCCGCGGCGCCCGCGGACGACGTCGCCGACGCGCCGCGGGCTCCACCGGCGCGAACGTCGCGCGGCGAAGACACCTAGACGGCTCCGCGGCCGGCGCGTGGAGTGTGCCGAAAGGTCCGACGGCCCCGAAGTCTGCGCGGCGCCGTCGGGCGGAGGTAGGCGGTGCCGCGCGCCGCGGCTGCGATCCCGTTACTCGACGCGTGCGCGCGCGTCGAGATGATCGCCGCCGCCGACAGCGCTTGCCACCAACCTCGCCGGGGTCACGGCGGACCACCCGATAATCTCGGATCGGCTGGAGACGGCGCTGGCGCCGAGCACGCGCGGCAAGAGCGGCCATTGCCACTAATGATGCCGCCGGGCCTGATAGGCTATTCGAAGTTGTCAAAAATCCTATGGCTAGATGGCATCACGGACAGCCCCACCGAGGGAACCAGCCCCCTAGAGCCGACGGACCTCTCTGTCTCTCTACGTATCCACTGGTAAAGTTTGTGTTGTGACTTGGTGATCCGTTCGGTTTGCAGGTTTTCCGATAGACGCGTTGCGTTGTCTTGGATGGTGATTGTCCCTATGTCCTGTCCATGTCTCGGCTGGACGTCTCCACTATCGACTCGTTCATCATCTGCTCGTACGCGGGCGGCACCCGCGCAGCGCGCGTGCGTTACCTGGCCGGCTACCGCCGCGCCGCCACCACGTCACTCGCCGAAACTTTTTTTTGGCCGCGGCGGCCGAAAATCGGCGATAGAACCCGGGGTAGGTAGGTACCCTGGCGGCCCACCAAGGCTCCACCAGCCCCAATCGGCCGAGCCTCGGCCGACTGCGGGCCTCTTACATGCCTCATGATTTTTCCACCTCCGAAACACGCCTCTTCGGGCGCGCAATGTGGCTTCTAGCGCGCTCCGCATCACCGGAAGAATTAATTTCGACAGTGACCTCCGCCGCGTTGCGGCTAACTTCTGCGATGCGTGCAGTTGACGAGGCGCTCGAAACAGGCGCCGACGCCACCGCCGCCCAAGCCAACGCGCAGATGGCCTCGGCGACTGTAGATAAGCAACTTCAGGAATTAAAATTGATCCTGATCGGCGAGTGCCTGTGTCAGGGGGCAAACAATGTCTTGCCCTGAAGAGTATTTAGGCGATGCTGAGAAAGACCATGATGAAGGTAGGGGTGCACGAGTAGCAGCCGCAGCTATCGTGCAACCAGAGTTTGCTGTGATGCTGGTCTCATGCCTGCATCTTCTACCCCTCGAAACTCGGAAGAATGCAGCCCATGTGTTTACCAACCTTGCGCGTAGATCTGACGGAGCCGCATTTGCTGCGAACGTGGCCAACAATACTATTATTCTCTCCTCTCTCATCGATGCGTACAAAGACGACAAAGCTGACCTTGCTCTCATTTGCGGAATGATGTCATGCACAGTGTACAAGAAAACAAGTATCGGTGTAATTGTCTTGGAGTAGGCTGAGAGAAACAGCGAGGCATGAGATTGTCGCGAAATCGCTTTTGGAAGCACCATACTTTTGGCGTTTTTTTACAGTAAGATTGTCCCGCTTCTTGATTGAATAATCAATTTTATACTAGGATTTTGTGCGTCTCAAAAGCTTCGAGGTGGCATCAGATGCTTTCGAGCTGCTGAAGGCTCTACTTGTTGGCCACTGCTCTCTAGCTGCAGCTTTCATCGAGGCCAACTATGAGACGTTCGTGCTGCACTACAACCAGCTCCTTCAATCAGAGAACTACGTTACATGCCGTGAGAGCCTTCGCCTACTTGGCGAACTGCTGCTCGAGAGGGCCAATTTCAGCACTATGATGAAGTATATCTCTGACCCTGAGAACCTCAAGGTTCTCATGAGTCTCCTCAGGAGCAAAAAGGCGAGGATTCAAATAGAAGCGTTCCATGTATTTAAAGCCAATTTTCTCTGTGTACAGTGATGAGTTGTCGTGTCATAGTCTGTTGGTGCAGGTTTTCGTAGCCAACCCACGCAAGCCAGATGCTATTAACTCGATCCTTTTCAAGAATAAAGACAAGCTTGTCGCATACCTCCGGAACTTCCATAATGATAGAGATGATGACCAATTCGCAGAGGAAAAGGCCCTTGTCATCGACACGCTGGTCGGCCTAGCCAAACCAGAAACCCAGTACTCATGTTTGCACTGAGGCCCGGCAGAGCCCGCGGGAAATACGACGCGTTCTAGTTTGGGGCCCGGTTAGGGCCCCGGCGCCTGAGTAAAGCCCCACCCGCCGCTCCCAGCCGCCGGCCCATTATTGCCGGGGACGTCGTCGCTGGGCCTCGCGTGGACCTCGCGGGTTCCTGGGGTCCCGCCTGGGGCGAGCCAGCGGCAAGCCAGCGGGAGGTTCCTGGGCTAGAGAGACAGAGAGTTTTGTAACGCCCTAGTGGCTCGCTGGTACAGAGCCACCCAATATCCTTTCCCTCCCTTAATACTTTCTAACCCTGTTATAGTTGCGTCCCGCACTGTAATAGACGGAGAGTCTTCCTGGACCTAGTGAGGCAGGTCCGCTGCCCGTTCGTCCAGCAGCTGAGGTGACGTGAGGATAACAGAGACGCCGGGCCGCCATTGCGTAACCTCGATAGTTCACCCTCGGACGGCAGGGTAGCCCCATCAGGCTGCTCCCCCCTCCCGGAGTTTACTATCTCGTTGCTGTTTGGAGTCCAGCTGGCTGGACTTGTCGTACTTCGCCACAGTGCCATCTCCATAGTGTGCCGTCGCGATAGTAAGGGAGTAAGGTAATGTAAATTATGGGGGATGATGGTGACTCAAGCTAGTGCTCTATTCAGATAGATCCCTCTAACTAGAGAGAATTCACATCCCTCTAACTAGAGAAAATTCTCTAGCGGGGTTGAGTGGGGCCTCCTCCGGGCCGCCGCGCGGCCGGTCGTCGCGGCTCATACCGAGACTACTGAGTCGACTCAGTCTCAGTATGGGGCGCGGCTGCGGATCGCTGGATTTCCCGGGGATTATCGAGGCAAATCACAGTTAGCCTGCTCTAGGAGGCGTGGCGGGCGGAGGCGTCCATATTCGGGGTCACAGTGGCTGGGGCTGCCTTTTGGGATGGTTGTCGGGGGCGGGGCCGCGGTCGTACTCAGGTCGAACTGAGTCGGGACTGAATAGTTTCAGTCAGAGTCGTCGTCGGCGGGGGCGTTTAGCTTATGCCGTGCCAGTGGTCTTCGCATTTCTCGAGGACGTAGCGTCGCTCCTGTTCGGTTCCACGCCACGAGTCGAGGTTCCGCACTATGCTGCTGGCCTCGACGCCGTGGAAGCTGTTGCGTGACGATGTGAACTCTGCCCAGTTGTTTCCCAGTTTGTCCTCGAGTTTCGCAACGACCGCGTCTACTTCTTCCATGCGCGCCCTGCTTCCTGCGGTGATTTCTTGGATTCCTCCGAAGTTCAGTGCTTCTTCGATCCTTTCCTTCGCCGGCAGGAGCACGTTTTTGTGCAGAGCTGCTTGCCGTACTAGGTTTTGGCAGTTCTCCAGTCTTGGTTTTCCTCTTGTAGGCCACGAGCAATTACCCGGTGAACGGTCCTGCCGACTTGTGCCAGTAATACTGAGGCAACTTGGAAGAATTTATTACGATGGTTCTGCGCGGGTGTGCTTCCAGTTATGGATGTAGTTGTCAAGCCGCCTGGAGATGGCAGCTTGGGCAAGCTTGATGTCCCTGCTAAACGACTCAGCGGCCTCCCGGGGGGAGAGACCAAGTGCGAGTTGTCCAAGGCAATAATCGATATCTTCAGAGTCAAGTAGCTCTGGCATAGCAGCTGGAAGCATTAGAGTAAAAAGTGTAACGATAACAGTACCTTTCACACGGAGGACCTACACGGGGCAAATGTAAGTCTGTCATCCTGTGATTAGAGATGCAAATACATTGTATGCACGGCGGCACAAGTGCTCAAAGTGAGGATAACCCAGAGGAAAATGACCAGTGACATCACCACGACTTAATCGGATATCATGAAGAAGTCTGATTTGCTCTGTAATCCTTCCGGGGGTGTGGACAATAACACGTTTCATTTCGGGTGTAAAGACAAACGGGGACCGCTCACGCCGCACGCCGTATTTGAATTTGAAATTTCCAAGAAAATGGCCGAAGTCTATGTGGAAAAGTCTACCACGTTTTGTAACCATGATGTTATCGGCGTGGCGGTCACCAATACCAAGAACATGGGTCGCAACGCAGTAACCTGCGCAAGTCTTAAGAAAGCTCTGCTGTGCACGTTCATACTGCGTTGCATCTCGGTTATGCTGCAGAAGAAATGAGGAAACAACCTGGTCATTGAAGGCACCCTTAGCGCCGCCACCATATTCGACCTGGATGTCAGCGGTAGTCGTCGCGCTGGGCACAACTTCGATCATTCCAGTATTATGGCCCGTAGCGACACACACATACGGCAACATCTGAAGGTCAAGCCCTGCATTGCGCCAGAGACCATCCATGAGGCGGAGAAGTTGCAACGTGAGCTGATCCTGACGGAGATCATCACCATCTTTGAAAATGAGGTGAAAGTCATCGCCACGCCAGTCGCAATTTTGAAGGACCACATAGAGAGGCAACTTCTTCGAAGTGAGCACTTTACATTGCTCCACACGAATCCTACCACAGCGTAACGCTGGGTTCAGACACGTGCTGTACCCGTGAATAGCTTTCCAAGCATTGTGTACAGAGGTGCCCGCATTGACACCAAGACGCTTTGCCAGCCGCTGGTGGCGTTCGGTTTCAAAATCTTTGAGGGCATGATTGGCGGCGGTCAACCATCGCTGGGCGCAATGCTGACGCGCAGCTCTAGTGGGATGGTGCTTAACACGAGCAGCGACATTAGAGAGGATGGAATCAAGCTTACACTCAGCATCCAGGCGGTCACAAAAGTCAGAGTCAAGACATGAAAGAAATGCGTGAAGCACAACACCATAGCGCTCAGAAAATCCTGGCAAGTGCATCTCTGCACGGAGAAGCCAAAACAGGCGGTGACCGAGAGAAAGAGGGCTGCAAGCAGCGCGGCGAATCAGAAGGCGGGCCAGAGCTGAGTCATGTTGAGCTTCTAATTTGAGCGCCTGTGTGAGCTGCAGGAAAATTTCGAATAGCGACTTGTCTGCGAGCTCGTCAAGAAGTTGACAGGCAAAGGCGCGGGTAAAGCAGTCGGCATGTTGCGCACTGAGACACGCGAGTGCAACGCGTGTTTGTGCGGACAGTATACCCCAGCGCCGACAGCACCGGGCCTCTTGTATGTTTCTATATTGCCACCAATGACAGGCTGCAAACACGCGTGCCTCGGCAAATGCATCACGATTTTGGCGTGGAATAGCAAGCGAAAAAATTGGCATTATCTCGGGCAGCAGACGCAGCTTCTCACGGTACTCCCATAAAGATTCGCGTTCATGTTGTGAAAGACGTCGAAGGGGCGCTCTACACAGTAGGGTACTGATTGAGTGATTCTCTTCAAGGCAAGAAGTAGCAGAGGTTGGCTGCAAGTCTTTATGAGCCATAGCTAAGATGTTGAATGAAAGCCTATATTTTTCACAGAAGCCAGGCTTACCATTAGCACTGGTGGAGCTGTTCCCGTCATTTAAGTAGCATAGTCTATCCAATCCTAGAATAGGCTCATCAGTGTTCTGATTATTTTTGGTCCAAAGAAGGTCACCCATGGTCGGAACATCGTCAGCAAAGACGGGATTTGTGACACCATCCAAAAGAAATGTGACATCTAAGGCACCAGCATCTCTCTGAGGATTCCCACCAGTTATGCACCAATCGAATTTTTTGTCAGAGACCTGTACATCACAATAATCTGCAGTCTTAACATCTTTCAGTCTACGTGCAGCGCGAATTGCATCACATGGCCATAGATGTAGCCGCATGTTGCCGGTACGGAGAAGTCCGCAGTCATCGACGATAGGAAGCCCAACTTGTGCTATGGCGATGCGATCCTTCGTTGCAGACAGTCGGTGCCGACTGGCAGCACCTGGATCGCTTCTAGCATCAACGCTGATATTGTTATGACACACATTGTCATGACAAGCATCCGCATCGAGACTACCAATCGCAAAAACAGTAAGAGTGAGTCGCGTTGAACGTGGCAGTGTGCAAGCTTTAGTGGCACGCGGATGCTGGAGCACAGCGCTGGGGACCCATTTCGTGATCAGGGCTGTCACTTGTGTTCGAGAGTGGACTCGAGTACCAGTTCCAGATAGAATCTCATCCTCAGTCCCCGCGTTGAAGAGTTGGAGCTCAATTTCGAGACTTTCGCTGGGCAAGTCGCCAGGACAATGCACACTACGATGCACAAGTACACGCCACGCTACCTGAGGTGGAATGTCAGAAAGCGTCATCAGACTCGCTACTGAAGGTGATAATGCTGCGCTGCTATCAAATTCGCCATCACTGGCCGCATCTGCTTCCTCGAGCACATTATTTGTGGTTCGCAAAGAATGCGGAGATACAGTCCACTCAGACTCATCGTAATCACCATAGAGCGCACAGCCAAGCCAATCACGTTGATGCATATCAGTGAGCGTAATTGCACGTGCGGGTGCAAGCTTAATAATTGTGTCGTTATCAAGCCGCTTAAGCTCAAGATGAAGACGCTCGTGCTTGCGCCGTGCAATTGCAACCCAATGGTAGTCCATGACACGCCAATCTGAATGTAGCAAATATTCGGTTAGCCCTGAGACTTTGAAAACGTAACGACTTTCCGCTCGACCTATTGCATCAAAAGCTTCACAGCCGTGTACTGTTGCATACTGCAGAGCGACTGCTTCCACAAGCCCCGAGACGGTAATACCTGGGTAGCATCGCACGTTTAACGAGTCAACGCGGGATCCAGCATATGCCTCTAAGATTGTCAATGCAACTGTGACATCGAATGGCTCTATGCACAACCTAAGGAACAGACAGAAACTTAGCAGTGGAACATGCATCTTCGACACTGGACCAAACTCTCTCTCAAGGCTTGAGGCCAGTGTTTCGTGGTAGTGAACGGCCAGAGGGTCCAGAGCTGCCGAAGATATGTGCCGCCATGGCGCCCGTTCTACCCAACGACGCATCTTTCGGCGTGCTCTTCGTGCTTGCCTTGAAAAATGCAATTTTCGAGCCCAATCTGGTGCCAAATGTAACCCACAGAGACGCTCGAACACCACGCGTTCGAGGAACTTGTTGTGCGTGTCTCTAAGTGAGGGCTGCAGGTGATTGCTGGCAACATCCACATGGGGTGACCCATCGGACTGAGACGGGCAGACACAAGTCATCTTCGTATTTTGCAGGTAGATATGACCAGTATCCGCCTGAAGCCTTACCAAGCACGGTTGTGGGCTTGGAATCCCAATTCTATCATCACTCATGTTAGGCGTGGGTGGATTTCGTTGGCCGACACCAAGCCCCGGCCCGTCCACGAGACTAATGTCAATTAGCTACATAAGTGGGATGCTCCAGAGTCCTTGGCTTGCTGCCCGGGCGGGTACCCGTGGGCATTGGCCTCACCTTGGACAGTAGATCTACGAATTCTCTTAGAGAGATAGAGAGTTTCCAAGCACTTCATTGGCGTAAAGCTCTCTAGCTGCTCCCGCGCACTGGAAGCCGATCCGATGGGCAGCGCCCGACTTTGACGGCCGCGTTCGGCAG
>NW_008705604.1:10527-12209 GCF_000186865.1 Aureococcus anophagefferens
GTCGGCTGACCACGAACATTTAATCCTCCTGCACCGAATCTGCGCAGCGGATCTCATCAATGTAGACCGAGATAAGCAATTCATACCGGCGCGAATGTTCGCGAAGGGTGTGAATCTCCATCTTTTGAGTTTCGATTGTTCGTAAATTCTCATCAAGTTGGGCGACCATCTATAATACAACTTAAGAAGAATCATATGATTATTGACTAACTTGAATCATTTTTGCGTCTTGCTCAGAAACATGGTTGAGACTGCGAGTGGATCCACGATGCGTTGTCCCTCGGGATTTTAATACAGATGGCGTCTTTACAAGGGGTTGTGACTCCGGGTCAATGACTATGCAACCCCGAGATAGTTTTCAACAAGAAATAGTAGCAATTACCTTGTGATGGCACTCCCGGCGTCACTATTGTCGAATGCAGCGACTGTGTCCTTGGGGGGGCATCTGGCGGCACCGTTTGTCCATTCTCGCCTGAACGACGATCTTGCCCGTTTTCTGCGTTATAATTGATCCTTTCGTGCGATCGATTCTTCTCGCGTCTCTTAGCAGAAGCCGCGTCATGATCCTTGACGACTTGCCGCAAATGATTCACCTCTCTGGAAAGGGTCAAATTTTCGCTTCTCAGCTGATTGCATTCCTTGATTAAATGAGAATTTTCGCCTAAATGGTGCGTTTGCAATGAAATATAGTTTAGATGGACTAACCAAGTTTGACTCGTTGTAGCCGCTGCGCATCGCTCTTTGCAATGTCGAGTCGATGCTTCAGGTTCCCTGCCGCCCTTTGTACACAGTCGCGTTGAGAATGTGCCTCGATCAGTGCATCACGAAGCTCTAGTTCGGTGATATTCATCTGTTGATTGTCCCTGTCATTATTTGGAGAATGACCATGGTCTTGATTTCTTATTTCCAAATCCGCAGCTCCTGAGGAGAGCATACTCTCTGCTGACACACCCACCGACTGTCCAACTTGAGGTGCATCGTCTTTTACAGCTGGAGAGGGTCGATCTGGTAGTGGCACCTTCGTCTTCAGAACAGCCTCGGTACGTTTTGACTTGTGTCGGGGCGCCTCATCCTTGACAAACTTGTGATAGGCATCCTTGATTGCATCTTCGAGGTCCTTTGGAGTAGTAAAACCAACCAAGGTAGAAAGCTCACGCTTGAATGATGCAATGTATGCCTCACGTTCGCGAAGTAGTCCCCGAAGAGCTGCCGCTTCCTGGCCAAGGGTGTGAATCTTCATTTCCTTGGAATCAAGTTGCTGGCCTTGTCGCTTCTTCTCATAGTACTCTGCTTCCAATTCATCATACATGGCGGATATGTGCGCTTCAAGACCCTCGACGTGCTGCGTGATTGGTCCACGTTCTTCCATGAGTTGCTGCACTCGATGGTCGAGGACAAATCGAAAATTATCTAATGTCACATTCTTGCGCCGCAGGTTCAAGATTGAGAGTTCTTTGTCTTCCAAAGTTGATTCTCGTTCTTCCATGTGTCGCTTGAAATGGCGGAGCGTGGCTTCTAGTTTGGCATTGCGGACTTTTTCAGCGGTCAGTAAAACGTTGCGTGCATGGCTGGATGTTTTCAGTTCGTCCATTCGTTTTTCAAGTCGCGAAATCTTGGTGTTTCGGGTTTGGACAAGACCGCGGGCGTCGGCAGTATTTTCTCTCTCTGCGGTCAATTCCGCT
>NW_008705604.1:12453-13274 GCF_000186865.1 Aureococcus anophagefferens
GTACGCCCTTCGGCATCACGAATCGCGCCCTCGTGTTCAGCTGCTTGGGCTTGTAATAACCCTTCACACCTTTGCTGGATAGCCTCAATTTCTTCTGACAAGCGGTCATACCGTTCCATTTCAAGGGCCAATTTATGCTCATATTGGTTTTCTAGTTCGTGAGTGACCTGGATGTGGTGAGAACCTCTGCGGGCCATCTCTGTTCGATGCTCCCGGACTGCAGTGTCATATAGCTCCTGCAAATTCTCGAATCTTGCACGTTCAGAAGCCAGTTTCATCTCTCGATCGTCCTGGACATGCTTGAGCTCAGCTTCCCAGTCGAGATCCTTTCGATGCAATGCAAATTCGTTCTCGCTTTTTTGATTTTCGAGGCGTTTGCTCATTTCCGCCACGGCACCGGCACTGTCTTCCAATTCCTCGAGGCTTACTTGTACCACGTCACCCGCGTGTACTAGCATCGGCTCCAGAATACCAGGATCATTTCTTCCGACAACAACTGATCGGTTCAATTCCATCTGCGTCCTAGGGCCATCAGATCGGCCGTCAATCGAAAAGACAAAAATAACCCCATCCTCAGCCGCCGAAAATACCATCGAATCATCATTCGCTATTCGCAAAGCAGCCACAGAGCCATCGTGCGCGGGGAACTCGAAGAATTCTGCTAAAGCTCCATCCTCGGTTGCGACAACTGGCCACTTGTAAATGCGAATCGCCCCCGTTGAGGTTCCAGCCATAAGAAACTGAAAGTTGTGAGAAGCAGCCATTGTAGTCAAGGCAACGTACGTATCGTGGGATTCCCCGCTTCCGGAATCGAGCACTAT
>NW_008705604.1:13639-15220 GCF_000186865.1 Aureococcus anophagefferens
CTGGATGATGATAGGTGGTCTAAACTCACTAACTCGTTACCGGCATATTGTACTGCCGTAAATGCAGTTTTCGTGCACGACAACCCCGACAGCCCCACTCGGACGAACCGAAAGTCGCATTCAAGCTCCCACGCGGGCTCCTCCGGATAGGCGCAGTCTCGGAGCTCGGCCCGACGACGGTTTTCACCCCCACCCCCACCGTATGACAGCACAACGAGGAAGAAAGAGACACCGTCGGAGACATTCGCTCCGCTGCAGATGGCGGTCGGTTGGGGACCTAGAGTCATAGCGGTCGAAGGGCCTTCTTTGCGCTCCGTTTTCTTTAGCACCTTGCAGTGCGCTGGAAAAAAGGAAGCCGTCCGAGGCGGCCCGGTCCCTAGCCGGCCAACAGTGACTGTCGCAAGAGCTGGTGGTGGTGCTAGCATATATATATGAGCCTCGTGTGCTACCTCTAGAAGGCTATGCGACGGCTGACAGGGTGACGGGAGGGATTCACAGCGGGTGGACTTTTCTGACTATCGCCATGGAGCAACAGGTAAAATCCGCAGCTGAAAAGACCGTTTCAGTCGGGCACTGCGTGTGTCTTCATGGCCGCCTTTCTACGCAGCTGCGCTTGCTAATCTGTTTTGGCATGAGCGGAGACCGGCGCGGCGGTGGCCCAATTGGAGAGATGCATAGCAAAATTCCACCAACACCCAGGTCTAGAAATTTCCATCAATATCTAGTCCGTATCAGCCTACGTATGTGCGACTTCGACCTTGAGCTGGCCCAGCGCCCTTCAAAGAGGCGTGGACTTTGGGATTTAGCCCAGCAGATGCGATTGATTGGCGACGGTCCGTTAGTGAACTCAAACGCCGATCGCGAGCGCCACGCATACCATGGAGATAAGACACGCGACGGCCTCGACTTTTTGAGATTGGCATGCAATGGGCTAATTTATTGCCTCTATAGAGGGATACGTGGTTACCTTCGCTGGCTTGTAAGTCGGCGCTGGACTTTCTTTTGTAATGGGAAGCTAAATTCTGCTTCCCATCATCACCATAATTTTTCTCGACGCCGTCAATTCTGCCAACTATACGATCAAAGGTGCCTCGGTCGATGCAGAGCACAGAAACATCCTCTACGGCTTTGACTGTTGCCGCACGAGGTGCATTCCGCAATAGAGCAAGCTCACCGAAATATGTAGGGGGGCCAAGGGGAGGACATACACGGACTTGCTGGCCTTCTACAGTCTTTAGACATTCTACAGTACCAGTTTCGATTATAAAAAATTCATCTCCATCATCACCTTCTATTATAATCTCATCACCTGCGTCGTAGTCCTGTGGTTTCAGCGCATCGCAGATGATGTTCTTGGTGACCGTGTCCAGGTTTTTGAATAGAGGTACCTTTGAGATAAATCCAGCATATAGTAATCTCTGCTTGGAGGCTGTATTCTGCAGGATGGCTTTGAAAGTCGTTCGATCAAGGCACCACGCTGTGACCTCGTTGAGGGTGGTGACACTGGCACCTCGCGGTCGCTCGTATAGAAGGGCCAATTCCCCGATATGGCGCCGGGCCGGCGCACGACTATATTCGGTC